>NC_043760.1:13425541-13703007 GCF_902148845.1 Salarias fasciatus
CGTCGAAGGCGACATGTGGATATTTTGAGTTAGGCTGGATTTCTCCCTCTGCACCCTCTTTTCAATATTGGCAATGAGGTCAGAAAGCTGTTTGTGCAGCCTGTCGACATCTTTCACAAGTCCAACAACAGATAAGACACCTCTGGCCCTATCAGGCACTGCTACCACATTTTCATTCATCTGTGCGATCTTCATCTCACACTCTTCAAATATTTGTAATTCTGGGCTAAACTGCAGGGATTTGAACTGGGACATAGCTTGTGCAAAAGCAGACTTCACAGTACGCGTCCACTTCTTGATGGTAGCCTTGGCATCTTTGCACTGCAGTAGGGAAGGTACAGGACTCAGGCACACAACGGGCTGGCTCAGGTTTACGTTACAGAAGTGTTTTGCTAAGTCACTGCGGATGGTTTGTGCAGCTGACGGATTGTCAGTCAGGTATTTCCAGACAGCACTGTCGATAGTTTCAGAGATTTCAGCAGGAAGTTTCAGTGAAGGTTTGTCTTTGCCATAAAGCACTACTCCCAAGGATTCATAGAAAGGATAGACTCTATATTCATTTTCCTTGATTTTGTGCTTCTGCTCTGTGATTTTCTTGACACCTAATGGAAGATGAAAAAATTAATTGTAACATTTAAAATGCATGCATACCATGAGGCTAGTGGCTGAATATGTTTTGTCACATTGTACAATCGAGAAAAAAATCTTAATGTAGTGCAATTCAAATACCTTTGTGGCTTCTAAATGTGATAAAAGCCGACTCTCCGTCTTCATCAAGCACAACTTTTTCCACGTCCAATCCTTTACTCTCAAATGAGAGGGTGAGAATCTCTTCACTTACATTCTGAATGTCTTCAATAGCAATTTGCTTTGTGGCTTCCAGTGGTCGGACTGTAAATCCTTTGTTCTGAAACGTTCTGTGTTGGGGACATTTTTTCAGGAAGTTGGTATTGTCTGCAAGTTAAAAAGCCACAGTCACAGTCACGAAAATCATTTTCAAGCTGCAGAAATTTGCTTTAATAGTAAACAAAGTTGTTCTTGACCTTGACAACTGTTTGTTTAATCAGTGACACGTCACAATTTTAATACCTTTTTCACTCTGAAAAGTCACCACGGCCGAGGAAATATCAGGAATAACTTGCAAAGTGAAGCTCTTGGGGTTCACAGGAGAGTCTGGATTCTTGATGATATTTTCCACCAGCATCTCTAAGAACTCCAGATGTATGGGTTTTGGAATATTCCCTAGAACAGCCGAGGTACAGCATAATTCGTCATCTTCTGCATCGTCTTGGCTGCCTCCTGCCTCCGTCTGGCCTTCAGCAGCGGATTGGACTTTGTCAGTAGTCAGCTGTTGGATGGTCACTGCAGCATCCACTGTCAAAGACATGTGAATGCTCAATCAGGAAACAGGTTATTTGACTAGAATGCAACTAGAAAATTTGCCTCCTCCAACTTACAATGTCAACATCACTTTCTCATAAAGTATGTAATAAGGTTTGTTAGAGCTGTGAAATATTGAATCTTGAAAGAAAATGTAGGTTATCCAAAAATCTGTCACAAATATCACACTGAGGGCCCTGAGTTGCAAAAACCTTCACACCCACAAAATTGCACAGTATTTTCAGTTTTTTTGTGGGTATTTGGCAAAGCATAATACCGTGAGTGACATCATGCGCTAACAAGACTTTTCAGGAAGTTTTCCAGTGCATTAGAGCCCCTTTACCTGAGAAAAATCTGCTTGCTTGATTAAATTTGATAAATAATTAAACAGTGTGTTACAGCAAATTAATCTGAATTTGGGTCAGATAGATAGATAGATGGATATAATAAGGATGGATTAATTTTAGACGTTTATTTTCTTGTCAAACACGCTCCAAACACACTCAAATCAGACAAAAGCAAAATGGAAACAAGAGAAAATAGAAAGGAATGAAGAGGGAGGGAGGGAGAGAGGGAGGGAGACAAAGAAAGAGTGAGAGAGATGGCAGAAAAACAAGTTGAAAAATCAGAAGTGAAACTAAATACATCTGAAGAAAAATGGGACGGTGTTTGACAAATGACTTTATGGTTGTAAGAGAGAATCAATCTAGTTTTCTTATCTTAAACCACAGGCAATAAACAAGTGGAAGAGCAATAAATGTAGATTCATGTGATAGACAGATTTTTGAAACACTGTTCATGTTCCGAGAGATGCCAGCAGCCATTACAGTAGTGTGAGCAATGGTGTTTTTCCTGTTAGACAAAGAGCAACTGAGCTAACCTACTTATCAGGCAGCTCATGAGCAACTCTTATCACGAGCAAGGTCTCGCATGTAGCGTGTAGTTATGGCCAATCAACTCAAATGGTCTTCCAGTTTAAACTTGATTTGCTTTAAATTGTAAACCGCGATACTGAAGCACAATGGTTGGCTGCACATGATTTACCATCAAATGTTATCCAATTTTCATGAATAATTAATATGTAATATGGCTCAGCCCAAAGGTCCAAAACCTACCGCATCAAGAAATAACCCATTAAATAACTTCAGATCTCATTGATGATCAAAACTCTTATCAACTAATGCTATCTGTATGCACTCGGATTTACAGTTATACACTAACATCTTGGATTTAGGAGAGAAAAAAACATGTCAGGATAAAAAATAACTATGTGTTAATGCCATTTTTCATTTGGGAGCACGTATTTATTTATTTAAAAATGACTGAAATGTGCTTTTATAAATGCTATATCTGGGTCAATTCATCCTTAAAAACATTTCTAAATGGCTAAAGATAAAACAAATAGTTGTTAAGCAGAATAAGACAATTACTTGACCTTCAGCACTTCAACAAATCACAGCAGTAGGTTTTAGTAAGGGGTGAACTGAGGAGGCAGCAGGAACAATCTGGGCATTTACGGGATGCTTGTCCCTCTTATATCTCTCAAGAAGAAATCTTAATATAAAGAAATCTGAGTAAAAGTAACTAATTTATAATTAATTTAATTTATGTGAAATACAAACTAATCAGAATGATCCATTTCAATGACAGGATTTAAAACACTTATCTGCTTGCTTGTAATGAGGCTCAACATGTAGCAGTCCTACACTTTCAGTTGTGTGTGTGTGCGTGTGCGTGTGCGTGTGTGTGTGTGTGTTTTCCCCCTGAGTGCTGGCATATCCTGCTTTTTTATTCATTTTGTTACAGTAGATTGTGTCAGTTCACCACTTACCTTCCTTGTTGTCTTCTTTAGATGGCGTTTTCTGAAGTGAACAGATAAGACATTAGTAAAGTCAATTCTCTTTTGTTTGACACGTAAATATTACGAATGCAAGTTGCCATTGCTAAAGCAGGCATAGAAGATTTAAGACTGGATTATTCAAAGGAGAAAAATGCAAATATAACAACACATAGTGATATTGCACCTGGAATAATTCCTGCAGCTTTACAGTTTAACTTGTTTGTTGAACAATTCAATTTAATAGAAATATTGTCAGAATCTGTTGCAGGAGTTTAAATGTACTTGGGAAAAGGGAAAAGATATCAACTTAAAAACCTTACACCAAATGCTACTTAAATGCAGTGATGTGATATGTGTAAATTGTTGTGAGGGGATTCTGTGCTACTTGTGGTGCAGTGACAGTCATGTGAACCTATCTGCGCTTTACAGACAGTGAACATTTTCTCCAAATGGCTGTAGCTGATTCTGTCTATGTGGCCTCGGGGTGTTTTGCTGATCTGACCTAGCTCTCTCCCATACAGTGTTTTGCTGGGATGGATTCTACCTCTGCACTATGTACAGTTACAGAGAACGGATCTCACAGGAAGCAGCACCACCTTCTGTTTATGAGTCATCTGACTTCCTTGAATCCTTGAATATACAGACTTTAGGCCTTTACTTTACTTTCATGACACTTCCAATCAAAGTTTAACCCCAAACACTGATTTTTATTTTATTTACTTATTTATTTAGTTGTTGCAGAAATTAGCTTACTTTTACTTTCACTTACTTCCTTTTCACTACACTTGTGTCAAAAACCAGAGTCTCTGCTGACACCTTTGTTTAGCTTTTCTTTTTTCTTCACCACCTGGAGCATTTACCTGCGGGGTCACGCTGGGCTCAGGTGTGTTTAGGCGGACCGTCAGCTTCAGAACGCCTTGGTCCAGGCTGATCTGGTGCGCCTGCTTCTCCAACACGTTGCGCCGGTCTGGGTAAAGAGATGAGAGAAGAACTGATGATAAAAGTCACTTATGTACATTTATACGCAAATGCAATCGAAAAAAGAGTAAGCCCTTAAGGCCGAGCCTGAGCCTGTAAAGGGGGGAAACTCACCCTCCTCTCGGCGGAAGCGCAGCACCGCGGTCCTCTCGCCCTGCTTGTAGTCCACCTCGCAGTCTCCGCCGCTGGATTTCCTACTCTGGAAGTATTTCACCAGCTTGTTTTTTAACTTCGGCACCCCGGCGTCTTCCAGCTCGACGAGCAGAGCGAACGCGTACTCGTCCGCCATGGCGGCAGGTCGCACTGTCTGTCTCCGTCTGCCCCGCGATGCTTTCACTTTTGTTTCTTATGAAATGAGACCAGAATCATCCGACTCGCACTGAGCCGGTTCACCGAGTCAGTATCAGGGTTTCGCCCCTCGCCGGCGGACAGACTCCTACTTTTTTAGAGGTCGCGCCCTCTTTTTCTTCATACTTTCACTTTCTCTTACTTCGACGGGACTTTCCAGTCGCGGAGGTGAGTTGATTGTGCGCATTAATCTGCCTCTTCCTCCATTTTACAAGTACGTCTTTTCTGTTCTCATAACATTTCCTTTTTAGGATTCGTGGTAAACTGGTGCAAATGAATACGTTACTCGGTCGGTGGTTCGGTTCGGGGGACTCTTCGCAGGTAAGTCGCGAAAAAACTAAAAAGCATCCTCACACACTTCAAACAGTTTTTACGATGTCTTTTTTTAGTCGTTGCTGTCGCTGAACGTCTTCAATCTGTGGTTTTAGTTGGTGTATGCTGAATGAACTTCATGCAAATACTGGGAAACAAACTGTTTTGTTTCACATGATTAAAACTGACAGTTTTTTTTTAAGAGGATATGATGTGCTTCCTTGTAATCTACACAGTAATATGTATATAAAGTGCAAGATTGCTCGAACAAAGTTATGTTTTGCAGTCTCATTCTCAGTTCCACATCTTTCCAGATCAGGTTAATGAGTATTGGTTGGATTCCGCTTTTTAATTGGTGGTCTGTGGCGCCCTCTACTGGACAATACCTTACATTGCAGTGAGGCGCAGCACTAGTGTTGAGAGAAGGTGCAGCGGCTCCCCCTGTCGGTTGCTGGAGGAACTGCACATTCCAGCGTCTCCTCCACTGCCAATTAAAAACACAGAGAGCATTCTCTCGCTTCAGGTGAGGCCACCCTCACGGTGTGGGAGGGTTCTCACCAGCTCCCACAGCTTTAAAAACAACAACAAAACACCCATCTCTCCTGCCAGTTTAGTCCTTGAATGGGGGATTTCCTCATTTCTTTATCTTATCTTCATTTCGAGTCATTTTGCATTAGGCTTACAACGTTTGTTGTAAAACTCTGTGTTTCAATGAACTTATTTATTGTTTCATGCTTCAGTTACTTGAATTAATCAGTTTTTTTTCTGACAGAGTTCTACACCCAGCCTGACTTAGCATTTGTATTATTATCACAATATATTGTGCAAATCTGAGTATATACTGCTGCCATAGTTATTTTCATTAAAAAAAATTGCAGAATCAAGTAGTGAATTCAGGCTGTACTCATTAAAGACCAGTTTTAGTGTGGGTATCTGGAAAAAGTTCATAATTTCATGCACTTTTTCTGAAGAAAATGTTTTAAAAACTCCCCCTTTTTGGCAATTGAGACACTCACTCGATCCATCAGTTTTTTTAAAATATAATCTCCATAAATCTGTTTAGTTAAATTTACTTTATCTACAGCACAACTTACAATAGTAACAAGTTCACACATGCTTTAAGTAATGCACTAATCACAAATCAACTTGAAAAGATTAGGTAAAAGCAAACTCTAAAATCATTGAAGGAAGATTTTTAGACTGATTGAAGCCTCTTGGATTTGTTGAATTTTTCTTCAACTTTAATTATTCTGTTTACTGTCGCTTGATGAGTGCCCCTAACAGTGATTACATGACAGACTGTAATGTGTTTTCTGGTTTGGACCACTGTCACTGATGCAAAGTTTATTTCCACAGATGGGTTCAGAAAACATGGACAACAAACAGAACGTTCCTCTCTCTGGACCCTCAGTCCACGTAGTGAGCAGAAACCCAGCTGAACTGCGTGAAATCATCCTCAACAGATTTGGGTGTGAGGCCACCTTTGAGGGCGTGGAATTTCAGGGTGGTTCTAAAACCCTTAAAAAGAGAAAGGCACCTGCCCCCCCATTGCAGAGGTATGGGGTTACCCTGCCTTCAGGTGTCCGCGTGTCTGTGTGGAAGGCCGACCTCACACAATTAAACGTGGATGCTGTTGTGAATGCTGCCAACACTCAGCTTAGCCATGGCGGTGGCCTTGCTGCTGCCCTTTCTGAAGCCGGTGGGCCACAGATCAAACGTTACAGCGATGATTATATTCGCAAACATGGTCGCTTGAAGACAGGACAAGCAATCATCTGCGATGCAGGGTCTTTACCATGCAAGAAATTGATTCATGCTGTGGGGCCATATGTAGCAAAAAGCTCTCAAGTTAATAAACAAGCTAGATCAGAGCTGGAGACAGTCATAAGGAGCATTCTTGAAATAGTTGTAAAACATCAGCTGAACACGGTTGCCATCCCTGCCATAAGCTCTGGATTGTTCAACTACCCCCTGGAAGACTGTGCACGCACCATTGTGACCACAGTGAAGCGCTACTTTGAGTCCTTGCACAGTTCCAGGTTTTTCCAGAACCCTATAGAGATCCAGCTGGTGAACAATGATGACCCCACAGTTACGGCGATGTTGAAGGCTTGCAATCAGATACTAGGATCTACGTCCTCCATGTCATACAGCCAGGCTGTATCAAGCAACACGAGAAGCTCTGCCAACACACCACCCATCACTGTCCAGATTGGAAATGTCCTCGTGAGGCTCATGAAGGACAGGATTGAAGAGCAGCGAGTAAGAATTTTTACATTGTTTAATTGAGTGTGCTGCAGTGTTTCTTTTCTCTTATCAACTCTGAATTACCTTTTTGGAACTTGCCAATATGCAACAATGCCATATCCATTTTTCCCTGTTTTTGTCTTCTCCCACACAGACGGACGTCATCGTAAACACAGCATCACCGAGTAGAGATCTGACCACTGGTGCGATATCTCAGGCTTTGTTGAATAAAGCTGGATATAAGATGCAGCAGGAAATAAGAAATGCTCAGCAAAGGGGCCACATCGTTGTCACAAAACCCTACAATCTCAAGTGTAAAGAGGTGTTCCACACCTTTTGTGTTGACAAAAGAATAGACTTCAGTGCCTCGCAGGTACAGTTTACGACCAGTTTTCACTACATTCATGATCAAGAAGCATGGTGTTATTATAGTTTGCTGTCAGATTATAGTGAATTCCATTGCAAAAGTCTCTGTTTTTAAAAAATGCATTCAGGAATTTGAGAAAAGCATTTTCTTGTCCATCTGTTTGTCCGTGACAGGTTCTGTTCGCTTCCGTATTGGACTGCTTGAATATGGCAGAGAGACATGATCACAAGTCAATCGCTTTTCCTGCGATCGGGACCGGAGCTCTGGGCTTCACTGGACAAGAAGTGGCTTCCATCATGTCCCAGGCAGTGATGAACTTTGCAAAACATCGTAAAGACAGATTTGAAGTTCATTTTGTTATATTTCCTTCTGACGTCGGCACATTTGAGGTACGGTTTCAAGAATGATTTCAACATTATCAGCCTACAGTAGAGGTTTTTGGTTGATAGATGTTTAATTTGAACATGCGTATGCATATAAATATAAAAAAAAACAAATGAGGAAAAAAACATTTAACTGACCAAGACAAATGTAGAAAGAACGGAATCCATCCTTGATGCGTTCAAGTCTGCCTTTCCGTGAATGAAGAGGAGGAAGAGGTAATAGATTAGATTATCTTGCCCCTCAAATACTTATACGTCTTTATAATTTAATTTATGAGGCACACAATAATTATTCTGAATTTGGCATTAGCCTACGTTTTATGCACAACGAAGCAATGGAGTTCTGCACAGCAGTGTCTGTGCAAACCGACATCAGTAATCCTGTTCATCTATTCAACATCATCCACCAAACAAACCCTCATAGCCACCATAAATACTATACCTCATGAGATTCGATTCTTTATCTCTGCTTAAATTGAATTACGTTTTAAGTTTTACCTTCACACACAATTTGTTCCACGGTTTTACTGTACTGATATCTGGTCTCGCGTGTCTGACTGTGGCCAGGACTGAGATGCTTCTGAGTTGTTTATTTTCAACAATCTTAAGTGTGAACTTTCAGGCTAATTTGGTCATCAGTTGTCACTCAATAGAATCTATTTGGATTTACCTTTTCTGTATCTGAATAATTATTACTGATTCCAAAAGTTGCTGTAAATTCGCATGTTTTGGTGTGACGCATGGAATCGTGTCTCAAACAAAAAAAAACCTTTTCTTTTCAGGCTTTTGAAAAGGAGATGGAATCCCTCAAATCACAACAATCAACTGCCAACGTTCCTCTTGGTAAATGGAACATTTCTTTCAGTGTATTACACAATGTGTGTGCAGAGCAGGGACCTGCAAACTAAATATACATTTCAAATTCAAGCACAGTCACTAAGAAGCTGTTGTACATGAAATATGGTGATAATATTGAAACACCTCTGACTGTTTTTTCTAATAGCGTTGGCGAACCCAGATGAGTCCCGCAGCAAGAAAGCTGGGACTCCACACATCAGCCTGATGGGCCCGTCCGCTGAATCGATAAGAGAGGCCAAGAGATGGCTCAGTGACCTTTTCAGATCCTCTGACCACATTACTATCCAGAACAACTTCATCCAGCACTTCAGTGGCCAGGAATATCAGCAGCTGGCTTGGTTCATCCAGGATGGAGTCTCCGTGGAGGAGTTTTTCACAAAGGGCCACGCTTGCATAAGTTTGAACAGTGAATCACAAGAAAGCGTCACTGAAGCTGCACTGCAGGTGGAGGCCATGCTCCAGGAAGTCCAGAAGGCGTTTGTGAAAGAGGAAACGAAAGAAATTCAACTGATGACACAAAGTGAAGTTCTGTTCTGTGACAGAAAACCAGTTGACGTGTCAAGCCATGAGTTCATTGACGTAGTTAAGCCTTTCAAAAATTCGCTGCTGAGCCCAGTGAAGGTACACCATTGCTTATTGAGTTAGTGTTATATCGTGTTTCAGATCTGCTGCTGTCGCCTCATTTTGTGAAATGCTCTTTAATTGTAGGTGGAAAAAGTTGAAAACACCGCACTGGACATCCTGTTTGGCCTCAAGCAAAGTCAGCTGCAGTGCAATTCAACTCGAAAAATGTACCAATGCATCCCTGCACAGTTCTGCAACATGATCAGCCGTGTTGGATTCCACGCAGAGATTGCACCACCAGAAGGTATTAAAAAGCTTCCTCGTTGAATTAGTGATGTGTGAGATGGAAAAGAATGGAGACGTGGATGTTTACTGTTTTATGCTCCCGTGCACAGCTCCAGACTTCGGAGAGGGCATCTACTTTGCTGCCACAGTGGAGAAAGCCAGGGATTTGTGGAGGGGGAGTAAAGAAGAGTATCTCTACTTTGTTGAGGCTGTGGTGCTGGAAGGAAACTCCACCCGTGGAAAACCAGGGCTCATCTTTCCACCAAGTGATTCCCAGGGGTCGTTCAACAGTGTGAATGGAGGGAAGGAGATCGTGGTCATATTCAGCGGCTACCAGGCTCTGCCCAGGTACATCATCACCTGTGGGAAATAGTTTATCCCAGAACACCGTCATCCAGTGAAGACGTCTGCCATCAGACAGAAATTACAAATTCATATGAAGTAGTTCACAATAATCTAAAGAATTACTTCATTTCCCTGTTGCTCATTACTGAAGTATTTGCAGCAGGATTCAGATTTTTCTTTTGCTCTTTGATTGCGATGGTGACATAACTGTGTGAAGTCCAGCTGTAATGATGTACTGAGATGTAAAAACTACTGAGGGCACAGAGTTAATGACAGTCACATGATAGATGCTGTGCAAAGATAGAGCCACAGCTCTTTTAAATGAAGTCGATTGGTTTTGTTTAGAGGAAGATGGGCAAATAATCACTTGTGTGCTGTATATAATTTTGGTTTGAGCTGATGATGCCTGTTGATTTTTTTTTTATTTTCTTTGCTGTAATTTTAAGCCAATGATTCTGGGATGGATGGTAATGTGAATGATTGTTGATATATTGAAATAAACATCACAAATGAAGAAATGTTTGCATTTTTCATTATAATTTGAAACTGCCCGTGTGCATGTTTCTCTCTGTCCTGTGATGGACTGGTGACCTGTCGAGGGTGTACCTGATCCTTCAACCCTCGCTACTTCAGTTCTTTCTGATGCTGCGGCCCACTGGTACCGCCACATGCTCCGATGACCGTTCATGAGGGGAAAAACAAAACGGACTCAGATCAGTCATACTGCTTTAATCCAACTAAATCGCAGATTCAAAAGACATTTTTAAAAAGACATTTCCTTGAAGCATTTCAGCTTGAACTGGACATTTGAAAAGACGTAACAAGAAGGTATCATTTTCTCGGCTGCTAGAAACTGCAGGTTAGATGAGTGTGATTATTTGCCAGTAACATTTTGACACAGAAAACGCTCTTAAGCTGCCTTTCGCTCATCAGCTGAGGTTCGCTCAGGAAACATTCACACTGGATTTCACCAGATCTCCATATAAAACAAACACCTCTATATAAAATATCTCAGACATTTTTTAAATCATAAAAATAGGCTAAACTCTGTAATATCAGCCTTAAAAATAACAGACTCGGCACAGTGGATCTCTAAAGACAACCAGGATTTACAATTTACAACTGGCAAACTTTACATGTGGATGTGCATGAAAATAAAGAGTGAGCACATCTGTCCTGTCATGCAAATGGAAGTGGTATTTAAAGCTATGGAGAAATGATGAAGCTTAAATGGAGCAAATAAATACAGGTGCATCTGAAAATAACTAAAGAAAAAAAATATAAATAAGATTTTTACACATGAACTGACAGTTTTCTTAGCTTATAGGCTTCAAAAGTCCAAAACAGTGTCTCATAAAAGAAGATGGGTTTTTTTTAATTGGAGGACAAAAGTAATGAAACTGAAATTTGAAATAAAAGCAAACCAGTTTTGTTTTTTAGAATCACTCAAATCTAAAAACATTACAAAATAAATGTGCATGGCTTTATATTATTCATTTTGTGAAGTAATACCTCAGTGGGATGTCATCAGATGTTACTGTTGATTCATTATCAAGAGATGATTTGAACATTTTACATTATGATGATTTATGAGCAGATTTTAATGTTCTTCTGGTACAAGCTTCTGCATATGAAGCAAAACTCACATTGTAGCATAAATGTTTACACTATCTTCACATATTACCTAAAATGTGTTGTTAAATGTGATATGACATCAAGTGGAGGACATCCGATTCAAAATGGAAACCTTCCAAAATGCTTATTTTTAATCATAGTTCATGACAGATATTGTGGTGGAACTTTTTGATATGAAAGTGAATTTTTTTTACATTGTAGCATAAATAGAGTTCATTACATCTGCTCAAATAGTGCAACAAAAGATTGCATGAAAGAGTGAGGATTAGCCTTAAATGACATTTCAGATTACAGCACAATCTCATTTTGTAAACACTTTTGGGGAAAACTCACATGTGAACATATGGAAACTTTGATATGATCAATATTTACATGAATGAAGTGAGTAATCAAGTTTTCAGAGACTATTTTTGTTCCATTTTATGCTATTTTGTTTCTGAGAATTTTCACAATGTCACATTTTACGTAGTACATTTTTGAAGAGATAACTTCACTTAAGGGATGTTAAGAAAACAGAGCATGTAACAGTTTACTGTGAGGAAGATTTCCTGGGTGTAAGGAAAACTTATGTGTTTCTCAGTATGAAATAAAATTTTCACATGATACCTCAATAGATTTTTACACATTTCTGACACAATGGGGTATTTTCACAGCTTCACTACTTCCTGAAAATAACTGTGCACATTCATTTCCTGTCTTGCATTATTGGCCAAACTGATTAATCCAGGTGTGTCTGGTTTGGACTGCTGCAACAAGACACACCTGGATTAATCATTTTGGCCAATAATGCAAGACAGGAAATGAATGTGCACAGTTAATTTCAGGAAGTAGTGGAGCTGTGAAAATGGCCCATTGCATGTCAAAGTAAGCACTGATCATATTTCTTGGTAAAATGTGATTTTCTACATTATGATTTTTTAAGAGATTACTTAAAAAGACTTTTCATATTGTATTATGAAAATATGCCAATAATTTATTATGTTGTTTAACTTTAAATTTTCTTATGTCAGACCCTTTAACATATATTATATTTTAAAGCCATATCATGAAAAAATGGTTTTTATGGGCTTTTGCTATTGTTAGTGTGTGATTACTTCATGCTTTCTTTTTGTCTTATGTTTTAAATGCTTTAAAGCACTATGTATTGTTTTTTAAATCTGAAAAGTGCTAAATGAACTTTGATTGATTCATGTTTTGTGTGGTATTGCAATAAAATTGCTTGATATATGGGAAAGCTTTATAGCATAATAAACTTGTTTTATAGGGGGAAATTATATGCCCATGCTTAATTATAATGCCAAATCCAAACATGTATGAGAAAAGTTACCTCAAAAAAGATTTTTGTTGGAAAGTTTTACAACATACACATTTAGATGTCATGACAAGATGTGATAATATATTACATTACATTCACGCTACAATGTGATAGTTTCTTGATATTAAAGTAATAATGTATAAAAACGACGTTATCGCTCAAAATGAGAGACAGTAAAACTGCACGAACGCTTTACTGTGAGTTTGTGATTTGTTATTTGTAATGAGGGGGATTTTTGTCCTAAACACATTTGACTCTGTACTTGTTCATGTAAACTTTAAATGCTGATGACGGCGACTGAGATTGGTCCCATTCAGATCAGTATAAAGTACCAGCTCACTGATCAAATATTAAAAAGGTTTTCAGGTTGTTGTTTTTTTTTTTCTCTCTCTCTCGCGTGGACATTTTCAGAAAACCCTGATCTGCCCACGCTTCTTCAGCAGCTGCACGGACACACAGTCAGCGTTCCCCGTCGTTGTGGCTGATATATTCTGCACTGTGTGGCCATGGGAACCGGCTCCGCCAGAACACAAACCCCCGGCTGCAGTCACTCCACACACTCTGCGATCTCGGTGCCGTCCACCAGCAGCGTGTGGATGATCCCGTCTCGCCGCTTCCCGCTGCTCACAGCTTTCACGCAGCAGTTGTGATCCCCGAGCGTGAAATGTGTCTCCGTGCCGTCGTCCACAAACTCCCCCTGAGGGGAGAGAGGGATGCTTTCAGTGGTGGCATTCGGGACGCTCACAGAGACTTTATTCATGCACAGCTTCATGGAAACAGTGATGCATCCTCGAAAGGGAAACAGACTCACTGCAGTCTCGATCTTCTCTCCGTTACACCACACGTCCATCGTGTCTTTCTCTGAAACACAGCAGCAGTGAAGAGGTTAAGCCAGGCTCTCAGATCTGATCTGATCACAGAAATTGATTCAAAATAGTGATATTAGCACATGTAAACTTTAAATCGAAACATGAAACATATCTCTAAATACAATAAGACTTGTGGTGGATCTGTATAGCCTTTACAATTACTCAGTATGTAGAACACTAATAATCGGTGTCTGACAGATGCAACGTTTTGTTCCCTTTGTATTGTGTTTTATTTTTCTATTTTATTGTCTGTCTTGTATCTCAAGCAGGAAATAATCTGTACATAAAGATATTGTCTGTTCACTAAAAATGGGAGTAACTTCTACACTGCTGATATGATGATTCAGCCGTTGTGTGATATTATCTAATCTTGATGTCACGTCACCAAAAACAATAGCAGAGAAAGTGATGGAGGCAGCAGGAGATGAGACACTCTCAAAGGAGTCCATTTGTCTCTGCAGTTTGTGACAATAAAGTACCCCGTTCCAAGTTAGACACGGCAAATTCACAGCAAAGGAAAGCCTTTGATTATTCTTAATGACTTGTAACAACAGGGCAAATATACACTCTATGTGTTTAAAACTGACTGGATATTTATTTGTAGTTGAGGCTGCATCTTTCACTGTTTCTTTAAAAAACACCATTTAGAACCACATGGTTTGAAAGTATGATGGAAATAGTGTAATAAGTATTACGGAGTGTTAAACCGTGACTCCATACAGGTCTGAAAAGTAAAACAGCAGCTATAATCCTGCCTAAATTTAGAAAACCTGTCTTAGCTGTGTCTTGTGTCATGTTGGAAAAACGAGTAATACGACTGATTGCTGAAAAGATCTTAGTCAACATCTCTGTCTACTCTGTTTTAACTGTTGTTCTGCACTCCAAATATTAATATTTCTCAGGGAGAAATGCTGTCTGTTGATACAGATCAGCAGTTTGTGGAGGAGGAAATATCTGAGGAGCATCTTTAAACTCATGAACTTCCCATTACAAAGTCAGTAGCTGAAAACTTTGGTAGCTCTAAGCTGAATTTGAACCAATATTTTAAAGTGGAATTCTTTGTCCAGTTTAGTTCTATGGAGGAGACAAAAACCTGGTTCCATCCTCTCCATTTCTGCCCGTGCAGTGAGCCTCTTCTGGCCCTTCACATGTTCCTCTGCATGCCACCTGATCAGCTGTGAGAAGGATTAACTAACCCGAAGATGGCACAGCGCTTAAAAGCTGTTAAAGAGCTTAGCCTCAGCCCTGGTGTAATATCACAGGGTAGTTCTGAACGGGCATAAATCAAACTATTCAAAATCAATCCCAACTGATTAGACTGAGGATTAAAAATGAATGAATCATGGATGTTGAATATATGAGGCAATGATGAGCATGAAAACTACATGATCAGTGGAGGATATGGTGTCGAGGGCTCACCCAGGACCACTCTGCAGTCAGTACCGTCCAGGTTCAACACCCAGGTGCTGGTGACCTTTGACCTGTTCTCCATGTACTTCTTCAGGCTCTTGCCATTGATCTCCAGGGTGTACTCGTAGGCGAAGCCGCTGACCGCGTCGATGTTGATGGTGGCCTTGGTGTCCGCGCCGCCCACCGTGAACGTCTCCTTCCCCACCAGTTTGAACATCCAGTCTCGTCTGAGGACCTCCTGCACGCACAACATCACAGGTGAGCAGACACGTGCACGCACACGCAGGGAGAGGGGAACACCGTGAAGGCGTACTTTGCCATCCACGTAGATGACCCTCTTCCCCGTGGTCGTGCCGTGTTCAAACTCGATCCGGTGGACGCCGTCGCTCAGAGCCACCTCCCACACACCGGCCAGGTCGTTGGACATCCTCACTCTGTCCGAGCCTGCAGGAAACAATGAGGAGCGTAAACAAACACAGGTGTAGACATACAGGTGCATATATACAACCATAAGTGCAAAGAAACAGGTTAACCCACACAAGTGGAACAGACAGCGAAGTAAACAGAAATGGGTGGAAACAAACAAACATGAGTGTAAACAAACAGGTGCATACACTGAACTACACCTGATTAAAAGACCAAAATTGCTGTCAATGCAAATGTCTCGTGTGATTATTACTATTTAATATGTTTTGTTTTACAATTTTTTCCCCTTCTTGCAACTACTGCACAACAAATCGGCCGTCATGGGACAAATGCTAAAGTTGAAGGGAAACGGGCAGATAAAAAACAGGAGCATCAACAATCTGGAGTGTAAACAAACCGGAGCGCTTCATGGCGCAGCACGGATGTCACGAGCCGAACGGTTTAAGCTGACAGTTAGCAGATGACAAACAAACACGGACTCACGTGAATTCAGTTCGCATGTTTCAGTAAATCCACCAGGAAATCAACGAGCGTCGCGTGAAGCAAATTAACTTCTCATACAAACGTGACTAAAGATAACATGAAAAGTTAGAGTGGCCTATTCCATTATGACTTCCGGTTGGAGCGGTCGCCTTTCAAAATTAAAGTCAGCGACAGTTCAACTTCATCAAGTGAAATGATCTCAGCATGTCAACTATTTTATTTAAAAAAAAAAAAAAGCTCTATCTGTCAATGAATAGAATTAATCCAAACTCGCATTCAATTCTAACTTAAACTACATTGATAACCAATATTTGTTGAGGCCTGGGGTTTTAATTTGGAGAGCATCATCGGAAGTCGCCTGCTCCAGCTCAGCCATTATCCAAACTTGATCGTTTTCTCAGTAGCTCGAACCGCTAGCGTTACCGTGTCGAGCTGCAACAGGGGCCCGGGGATCTCATCTGTTGGGACTCACGGGGATTACCTGAATGCTGCGATGATAATCCGTCCTGCTCCGCGGCTCACAAGCGATCAGCGGGGCACTTTCGCGCAGTTTATCCGCGACAAGGTTAGCTTGTGCTGAGAGCCGACAGACGAGCTGTGACTACGCTGTTACCATGGTAATAGGAGCTCGCGCCTAAGCGCAGCCGCGTCCCCGCCCACTTCTGTGAGTGCAGGGCGGGAAATACCCGGCGAGCGGCCTGAGGGGCCAAATGGAGCTGCAGGGGCCCCTCATAGAGAATCCATGATCAGGGGTGGGACACTTTTTAACATGGAATAACTATAATTTGATTCTATAAATAAAGATCACATTAAAGTGTATTATAAAGATAAATTTCCTGTTTTTTCATAACACAAGCATGGATTTGACTGCAAAATATGCCTTCAAAACATATTGCATGAGGAAAGAAAAAAAAATCAAAGAGCACAACCATGTGTAAGATGAGGTTACAACAAACACAAACATCCACATTAAAAAAAAATCAACAATTCGTTAGAGCAACTTGTGTTGCCTAGTTCCGCTGATATCCTGAATACACAGCAGGATGTCTTTAGAAAGTTTAGATTAGTTTAGATTCAGTTAAGGAAAAAAAAAGTGTGCCTCAAAGTACAAAGATGGTGTAAAAACCTTAAGTTCCTGGATTTTGATGAAAGAGACCAAGTAAGATTTGAAGAAATCCAACCAGGTCCAAAGACTCTGAATATGTTTGTAAAGTTCTTGATGCTTTTTGGTGAATCCAAAAAACTGAGGATACTGATCAACTTTGGGGAGAACAAAGTTGTTTTTAAAGAGTCCTAGTGAGGCCTGAAGATTCCAAGCGGTTAGTGTCCAATGGAGGAATTTATGTTTGGATTAGAAATGACTGCAGTGCCGAGTATGCTTAAGGAGTCTGAAGTGTTTACTTTAGAACCTTAACCTCACTTCTAGTAAACACTCTCTTTAACTTTTTATTGCAACATATTGCTGCTGCTACTGTTTACTCATGTCCTGGAAATGGGTCAGTTAAAAGTGTTGCGCTGTTACTCTAATGGACATTTTACTGGATTGACCATTTCCAATATGTATATGGGAGTGAATATTAATTCAAAAGATCATAAGGTATAACCCCCCCCCCCCCCCCCCCCCACTTCCTCTTTTTATTGGATTAAAACAAGATGTATCGAGCATTTCTCGAGGTTGTGTTTTGGTCATCTCTTCTCACCGCTATTTGTAATGAGCCATTGGGCACAGTGCACTGATGACATGCATGATCCTGGACAGATTCCCAGAATGCATTTGTGATGATTCATGTAGCTTCCAGTATCTAATCAGCTGCATCATTTAAAAAGTTAGGGGAATACCCCCAGAATCTTCTTGTCGACATAGTGACTTTTGTTTCTCAAAAATAATAAACAGTGAATCATTGAAAAAAAACCACAGTGAGCAGGTTCATTGGTGAACTGAAGAGGTTGAAATGATATTTAACAGAGGAACAAATCAACAGCAGAGACAGAAACATGGCTCGAGCTCTGAGCATGAAGCAGCAGTAAATCCTGTTGAAAGGTGCTGAGGTGCGGTGCCAAACAATACCGATCAGTGCCGGGCAGCGCCGAGGACGAGGAGCGCGGTGCGTCGGACCGCTGCACAGCGGGGCACACGGAACACAGAGCGTCGTGGCGCCCCTTGTACGACCGCGGCGCCCCCCTCGGGACGTGGCGCCCTAGGCGGCCGCCTAGTTCGCCTATGCCTAGAGCCGGCCCTGGCGTCACGTTTGTTGAACCACACATTTCAACATAAGTGCTTCATGAATGAACGTTGCTGGTCAGAGAGATTGCAATAGATGTTTCATCACTTCTGCCTGTTATTATCTGATTGCAAGTCATTTTCTCTTCATATACACTATTCTAAGTGGGCTTAAAACCCAGTGTTTTGCAAATATAGACACAAGATTCGCGACAGAACAAAATCTTAAATACTACAGGACAATGCATTAAACGACATTAACAACACGGAAAGGGCTAGGCAATAATTTGTCGACATTTGAATGGTGACAGTCAGGCTTCTGACGTATTGTCTTTCTTTCTTTTTTGCAGGACAGTGGTGAAGACAGTGTTGCAAGAGGAGAAAACACTTTTTTGAGGATATCCGTTTGAGATTTTTATCACAGTTTTTGAAAACTGTTTTAAAACTTGTTGAAGCACTTTCCCAAAAGGCTTGACCACATATAAATTAAATTTCTGGTATGTACCAACTTTAAAACAAAACTTACAAAAGTAATGAAAAAATGTGAACACAATGCTGAAAACAGCGAATCTGTAGATATTTAGAATAAAAAAATTTTGAACCCCCAAACACTCCTAAAATAAACAGATATTAAAGTGGCAGAAGAGGTGAGAGACACCGATTTCTGCCTTTACCAGGTGGTTGTGACCATTAAAGGTTGTCACAGTGGTCACTGCATATTGTCGAGGAGCCACATGAGGTCAAGCAAGGTAACAGCCTCTAATAACAATCTAACCAGTGATCTGAGCAGTTAAGATTACGCTGGTGACACGATTTCTTAAATTATCTTTTCTCGCTAACTGCAGCAGGAAACAGGAAATCTGCTGACAGTACATGACAGGAGCAACACATCCTGGACACATCTGAAGTTCACGACAGGGCAAACAGAGAGAAACTTATAGATTGATGAAATAGTGCCATAGTAAACTTTGATTTGAAACTTCAGTTTTGTGGTGCAGAGTGTAAGTGATTAAAAAAAGTCTTTATTTTCAGAAAAAGGGTTACAATCTTTAAAAAAAAACAAAAACAAAGCCAGTTTATTGAAATCTTCTGGTACAAAATACAGTGAAATATCCAAAAAATATTTTTAAAAAATCCTATTGATGTTAGATCATTTTACAAACTCACTCTGACAGCGTGGCTTTGGGGCTGGTTTGGTTGTAGTGAGTTACTTTTCATGGCAGCATCCCTGATACCTCAGCTCAGGTGTTGTGCTGTGTTCCTCTCTCTATAAATAAATCTCTTTAAAAAAAAATCTGTCTTCTTTTAAATCTTTAAAATTTGCCTGGAGGCTCGGTGGGTCAGACTGGAGCCTTTTGAGGACCGATATCAGGATTTGTCTTTTTATTTCTTTTATCATTACTGACTTTGACAGCATTTCAATCAAACAAAGCCCAAATTCGGACGGGCATAAGTGATCACAGAAAGACAAGTTTTCATGCATTACTTGTGTAAACCTGAAAACAAAATTAAAACAAGAGTGAAAATACATCAATGCATTTATAATTGTTATCACAAAATTTCCACTTACTCGGGGTAACATAATCTGAATCCACCAAACGCACAAAAAAGCCAAACTAGCAGAAATAAACAGGCACACACACACACAAAATAGACAACAATTGATATGTTTTCGTGAATAAGTCATCAAAGAAAACAGTTTATCAACAGTAGGAAAATTTAAAGAAAAGTAAAAACATTTTGCAAACCAGTTAAGTTCATGGTTGTTGAATCTGCTATATTGCTTTGAATTTCATGTTTAAAATTCTGTCGTTTTGCATTTTGAAGCCGTTTTCAGCCCATATCGCAAATTGTTCATCAGTCCAAATTATCAGTTGAACCAATCTCTAAAGCACTAACTCTAATTACACGATTAATGTGATTTAAAAAAAAAATCTTTGACAGCCCTGCATTAATTAATTGCAATTAATATGATAAATTCCGACAGCCTAATTTTCTGTCCAAATAATTTCAACATTACTTTTTTAAAAAATCAAATACTGTACTGGGAGGAGGCTATCAGTTGTTTCAAGGTTAGCTTCTCAGTGGGAACTTGAATTTATGTCTGGAGTTACTTACAGTACCTTCAGTTATAAACATTGACTCACACTGATAAAAGCAACCACCGCTGGAGTGGACGGAGCTCCTCCATCAGACCAACACCGAGGAGTTCCTGGATCTGACGCTCCCGGCGCTGCTCCTCCTGCTCGCTGCCTGAAACCTCTGGCAGAGGCCACATTTGGAAAGAGCCAAGGCCAGCTGCCTTCGAAACTTCTCGCCAATGAAGGCGTACAGCACCGGGTTGACTGCGCAGTGCATGAAGGCCACCAGCTTGGTCACGTTCAGAACCATCTCCACCACATACTGGGTCTCACACAGCCACTCTCGCCTCATGAGCGTGTCGATCAAGATGGTGACGTTGTAGGGCAGCCAGCAGAGGATGAAAGCCAGCACTACGGCCAGGATGACGCACATGGCCTTGTGCTTTTGCTGATTGCGCGTCTGAAAGAGTGTTGCCACGGTCCAGCCGTAGCACACAGCCATCACCAGCAATGGCAGGAAGAAGCCCACGGAGTGCTGCAGGATGCGCACGCTCACCCTCCAGTGGTCACTGCTCTTGGCGGTTACGTTGTCATAGCAGATGTACTGACCCAGGTCGTCGTCGTACATGCTCTCCCTCTTAATCATCGCTGGTAGGGACAGGCCGACGGCCACCAGCCACACCACGCCGCAGATCACCCTCACCTGCAGGTGATGGGAGGACGAGACCCGAGTGGCTCTCACGATGGCGAAGTAACGGTCCACGCTGATGCACGCCAGCAGGAAGACGCCGCTGTACACCGACGCTTCCTGGAAGCCCGAGAGGAGCTTGCACAAGAATCCGCCGAAGATCCAACCATAGTGAACATCAACGGCCCAGAAAGGGAGGGTCAGACAGAAGAGCAGGTCTGCCAACGCCAGGTGCAACAAGTAGACCTCTGTGGTGGTTTTCCTCATGCTACACACCACATACACGACCACGCTGTTGCCCATGAGGCTGATGACAAACACAATCATGTAGACAATCAGCAGACCCAGGGAATTGAATCCAGGCACGATCAATTCGCAGGGAGCAAAGGAATCTCCCTCGTCCCACGAATATGTATCATTAGGGAGTTGCTCGTACTTTTCCATCTGAGGAAATAGAAACAGAAAAGGAACATTTTTCACAATTTTTTTTTTAAATCAACAACAGTGAATCCTTTGTGATGTTCAGACGAAGCGTCAAGAATCACTGTCTTTATTTCTTAAAGCCACTAGATGGTGCTGTCTGTTCAAGAAATGTTTGAGAGCACATCTCATTGCCAGTCCTCCAGCCCCTATCTTAGAACCAAGAGTGCCATCTAGTGGTTTCAGAAACTAAAGACGGCGCTTCATGAAGCTCCAAAAAGCTTCATCTGTGCATCTCCAGTAATCCTGAATTTAGTCTGATTGCTCCCCACCAAGACATTCAGCTCATAGAAATCACGCTCCCTGTCCTTGGTGTCAGTTCCGCAGCCCAAAACGTGGAAGCTACATTTGATCATAACTTCAACTTAGAGACTTCCAAGTCATCTCTGCTCCGGATTGAACAGAAGACATCAGACACCTCAAAGACTTATTTTCTCTCCCCTGGCTTCCTGTAAGTCTCGTGGTAAAGAATTGAATTGTTACTGAAGCTCATCATGAGTTGATTCTGGACCATTAGAAGTCTGTTTGTGATTTCAGATCAAAAAACTAGAGGTGACGTAACTTTTCCTCTCTTTGGACCCTCACACCCAGGAACAGCCAACCCGAGGCTGCAGAACTACTCACTTCTTTTTATTCACATCTTCTATTCAGACGATGGTGTCGTTTTATAAATTCATCTTCTGTTACCACTCATCTTGTTCAGGGCCACGGGGTGCTGGAGCCAATCCCAGATAACTTGTGGTTTGAGGGCAGGGTATGCCCTGGACAGGTTTACAGTTCATCACAGGGCAATAATTTATATAATTTTATCAATATCCTTATTTGTTCAAGTTATTTTGACTTCAATATATTTTCAAGTGTTCCTTTTGGTTCAACAATATCATTCTTCATGCTTATTATTGCGCAAATAGCAAAAAATAAGTTCTCAATATGGAGAAAAAGGACTTAAAAATTCAAGCATTTTAAAAAGCATTCTTTTTGTTGCATGTTTCATGTGTGATCTATAGGCTGCAGCACATAAACACGTCATTTAGTTCCTGTAGTATAAGCAAACATGTAAAACAGTTTTATATCTAAAGTTTAGAAAAAAAGTGTTTTCAATAGATTTGACAAACTTCATGTAGCTATTGATATCTTCTAAGTGTGAGCTGTTCTTAAAAACAGATTACCTATATATCTAAAATGTACTTACACAGAATTGTCACATTTCTTAAGTAAATAACTGATCAGTTGTGGCATTTACCTGTTCTTCACCCTCTGCTTGATGTATGAGCATCAAATACAACGGAGCAGAAAGCTGCAGCTCGGTTACTTTTCTGTGCACAGAGTAAACAGGAACAAAGTTCTTAGCCAAGGAGTTTGTGTGTGTGTGTGTGTGTGTGTGTGTGTGTGTGTGTGTGTGTGTGTGTGTGTGTGTGTGTGTGTGTGTGTGTGGTAAGAGAAGTAAGCAAAACATGCCTTTTATCTGATCTGATCAAATCTCCCTTTCTCTCTCTCTCTCTCTCTCTCTCTCACACACACACACACACACACACACACACAGTCTTGTATTTCTATCCTTGTGGGGACCGTCCATTGACTCCCATTCATGTCTAGCCCCTAACCCTGACCCTTACCCTAACCCTAACCCACACCACAACAAAGCCTAACCCTAAAGAAATGTTTTTGCACTTTTACTTTTTTCAGTAACAACAACATGGTCAAGAAAACACTGTTTCTCCTACTTAGGACCGGAAAAAGGTCCCCACAAGGCACGTCGTTCCACGTTTTGCTATTCTTGTGGGGACATTTGGCCCCGACAAGGATAGAAATACAAGAACACACACACACACACACACACACACACACACACACACACACACACACACACACCAACCACACACATAGCAAGCCATTTGTTGATTCTACACTGGGGAATTATACGTTTACGAGGGTGTACCCAAAAAAAACCGGAATTTGATTATAACTTTTTATTTATGACATTTCAAAATAAAACACCACCGTCGCCTTCAAAATAAGCCCCATCTGCATTCATGCAGCGCTCCAGCCGTGTCTCCCACTTCACCAATGCGTCGTCAGACCCGCGCGTAAAAGTGCCATTTTATGCAGGCTGCGATTTTTCTGTCACCTCCTCCACATCTGCAAACCGCTGTCCCTTCAGCTCTTTCTTCAACTTGGGGAACAAGAAAAAGTCACTCGAGGCTACATCTGGCGAATAAGGTGGATGGGAGAGGAGATTCATCTTATTCTTCGCCAGAAACTGCGTGACGCGCAGCGCCGTGTCCGCTGGCGCACTGTCGTGGTGGATCAACCGGGCTCCACTCCGCCACTCCGCGGGCCGCTTCCTCCTCACATCCTCACGGAGCCGTCTGAGGACTTCCATGTAGTAGTCCTGGTTTACAGTCTGACCTGGAGGGACAAACTTGCTGTGGACGATACCCTGGACAACAGAAAAGCAGCTCAGCATTGTTTTCACGGCTGAGCGCACCTGACGCGCGGACATCTGGCCCTTTTTAAACCACCCGAACCACTCATGGACCTGATTCTTCACCAGAGCATCATCCTTGTAGGCTTGCTGCAACAAGGTGAGTGTTTCTGCTGCTGTTTTTTCCCAGCAAAAAGCAGAATTTAATGTTTACGCGCTGCTCTGGCTTCCCAGGCAATGTCGCAATTTTGGAGAAAATCGCAGACCTCCTCTGCACTCTGTTGCTATAAATAGCGCCTGACAGGCGTCAATGTAACTCTCGGAGCTCAAATTTCTCACAGATGTGCATGAGGCTTACCTGCAGCACATCTGACGGCCAGAAGTCGGAACTCATTATTATTATTGTTTTCTGACCAAATTCCGTTTTTTTTTGGGTACCCCCTCGTACATTACAAAGCATTCAAAACAAGTCTATTTCTGACGACTAATAACAGAATCGGTGTGCATCGGTGTGACTCTCACACATCTGCCAGATCACCACAGCACGATTACTGTTGGGCACCTCCCAACGTAAATGTCACTCACTTCACTTGTGGCTCCTGGTGACCTGTGACCCTCACCCCTGAACGTGCTCCAACTCCCCCCTCAACGGAAAAAAAGGCTTCCTAATACAACCCCACCACTGCCATTTAAAGACTGGGTTCCTTCTCCATCTGTTGGGCCGCATGCTGCTCTAATCAGCAGATTCTGGACTGAGAGACCGGCCAGGAAAGCAAATGGCTTTTCTCTGCTGCTGCCAGACCAGAATCACTAATACACACAGCATTTGAAGTCTTTGACCCATTTTATTAAGTTACCCCTGCTGAAGTAATCAGGTTTATATTGTTTAGAGAACAAGTCACGTACTCTAAATTATTGGTGATAAAACGAGGGATTAAACAAATGCAGAACGTTTTGTGGCTTGTGGGTCAAAAGACTGAACTGCATTCAGACCTCCTCGTGTTACAATATGGCAATGAAAGCAAACATGATTTAGATTGCTCATATATTTGTCTGCAGTCACAACGCGTGAAGACACCATATATCACAATATTGAGAAAAAAATAGAACCAATAAAACATAGGTTTCAATAACCATTTTGCTGATTTAATCAACTGTGAAAGAAGGCGTTTAAATTGCTTAATGCATGAAACTTCTAAAGAACTTATGAGCCTAAACCACTAAAGTCACACTGAGTGTCGTCGGCATCAAGCATGCTTCAGGGTTTCATGACCCTTTAAAAATAAGTTAGTGGTTCCAAAAACTGCCCTTTAAGCTTCAGTGAAGAAGCACTGTAATCATACAAACTGATTTGGTGCGCGCACAAGTAGAAAGCCTTGAGTAAGAAAACTTCATTCTCTTGAAAGAAAAAAAAAAATGAAAAGAAATTCCACTGGTTGCTCAAAACAATTTCTATTTTTCACAGATGATAATTAAGTGTTGCATAAGAGGGGAAGTCTTACATAACACTTTTGTAACCGAATACAATCCCTGAAATGAATTCAAAGAAGTGTGTGAGGAAAAACACCTGCAGGAATTAGTTATAAAACTCACGTGTCGAGCGCGAGGTGTTCTTGTCCACTAGGGGGCGCGCTGAGCTGAGCTGTGTTTGTCCTTCCTGCTCTGCCCTGATGGAAAAGTGATAAACATGCCGGGCGAGCTGCCAGGAGGATCCAGTCCTTTCCAGATGCATAAACACGCCGTATATTTAGGTTTTAGTACTTTGGGAGGCTTGTTTCTGTAAATCTCAGGCACGTTTTTGAGAAAAAAGAAAAGAAAAAATGCTGACAGCAGTCGTTTCATTGTGTCAACATAACTTCATTGTCCTATGATTGACAGGCATGTGCAACTAGAAATATTCCCTTTGAATCCAAACCTGAATATTTACTGGCACGTACGTTTTTTTTTTTTTTCTTTTTTTTTTTTTCGGGCAATCATCCAAAGTGCTTGTGGTTATTTGCCTTCACTTTTGCAGTTCATGAGTTTGGGAGAGCAGTTTCTGTCACTGTTTGGATCACTCATACCAGAACCTGCCGCTCATTTCACTTTATTTGCAGCCATCTCACCACCAAACTTCAGAGGCTCAGTCTGTTGCCTGTTTAATCCTCCTCTTCTCTTTACTCTCCTTTATTTTAAGTGTCCTGTGTGTTTTGTGTCAAATGTGGCAGATGCTTTCCTTCTGTTTGCTGTGTGTTGTTTTAACCTTCTGCTGTGACTCCTGTTGGGATCTTACGGAGCCTTTATTTACTAATTGGGAAGTAAGAAAGGTGTAAATACCTTGAAAAGCTAATGCATTTGTGCATCAACATGACGAATAGTATCCTTGATGAAGCTTTCTCTCTAACATTAATGATCTCTCTCTCGTACTTATAGGAGTAAAAAAAAGAGGCCTCTTTCATTAGATTGACCTACTAAGTTTATCAGCCAAGAAGAAATTAGTATTTCCATGTGTTTTGAAGTGAAATATTGACAAAAGTACCGTGAGTGTTCAAGCATGGGCGAAGGGAGAACATGAGTGCTAGTTTCTGTAGGTGATGATACGGTTTGTTCTTTGCAGAAAATCGTTGGCTTCACACATTAACTGTTGGAAAATGAATTCCCAGCATTCCCTGCATCATCATGCTCACAATCTGCCCCAGTTTATTCACCACTTTTCTGATAAAACCCCAGTGAGAACTCCTGCCTTGAAATCGGTCCTGTATTGGGACAGAATAGCCCAGATGTCAACATATTGATCTACTAGTAATTATAAAACTGAATTAAAATTGAACTAAGTTGATATCAGTAATAATAGTAATAATAGTAATGAAATAAAATTGATAGTAATGAATAGCTTCATATTGGTTGACATCTAACTGTGATGAAGGAGAAACTCATCCGTGAGATGAGAAAACGTTTTACAAGCTTCTGAACAGAACTGTTTGGTTTCAAAGCTGCAGCATTGTGAGAACCAAACACACGAAGAGCTGCTGATTTAGTGGATGATCTGGAGAGCGCAGACAACTGTCACAGTGTTTGTTATAGGAAGCAGATGTGAGTTTTTTATTTGTTATTGCTTCATGCTTAAAGTTTTGAACATTTATATTTCATTATTGTTATGCGGTCTGAAAACTTTGGGGCAGGTTTTGTGAACGTTTTCTTTTCTTGGAGTGATAGGGTGAGGCTCTTCATCTTCCTTCTTCCTCTTTCTATCACAGTCTATGGGAGTCGACAGGTTGTCAGATCGTCTTGTCTCCATACCTTCCCTGTCGTATGTGCTCGGTCTGTGGTGTCATGTGTCTGTGGAGCGCTGATGAAATAAAGGAAGAGATTCCAGCTGCTCACGCTCCTCTTAGCAAAAGAACAAAACAAACTCAAATTATTGTTTCATGTCTGTTATGACTAGATGGAAATTGGAAGGGTCGCTAGTCCATCATAATAAAATCATGGGACCATATCTTCTAACATGAAAATACAAAGATGTTTGTATGTTTGTATGCTGTTCCTGTGGCTTTGACGGTTTTCTCCAGATTTCACTGGCCGCATCCATTCTGCAAAGACATGCTTGTTGTGGCTGACTGGTGATCCGACTGGCTGGAGTGTGGCTGCCGGACAGTTACCTGTACTCCTCTGCTACAGAATTGTTAAATTAACATTTCATTTGCATTTACTGTTCTCCTGCTTTGAATCACTTTTTGAGGTGACTGAAATGTAAAGCAGATTGCAAATAAAATGTATTATTATTATGAATGCACATGCAAATAACCAAAACAGCTACAATTACTAAAAATGGCTTTAAACAGTGCAGAAGGTAAAATGAGAAATACAGCTTAAATGATTCAAACAACTTGTTTTTTAATGAGAGAGATAAGCATCATTATTGTTGGAGCAGTTTCTGGGTTTTTGTGCAGTTTAGCTGTGTTTATGAGTAGTTTTCAGCCTGAACTTATCTCTTTGACTTAAAGCATTTTCGTAGGCCTCAAATCATCTGGTTGCAGCTGAAGGAGGATTTCTGACAGCTGTCTTTCATAAATCCAGATGCTTTCCACAAACTGAGGCAGTCACTCTTCAAGATCAACATGAATTTGTGCTAATCTGCAAGATCACTGATTGCAAAAAACATGATCACGTTGTTCCACCCATCAAATATTTGATCTTCTTTGGACTGTAAAGTTACCTCCCAGGAGGAAAGCCCTCGGCCATGCATGCATGTCTGTGTTCTCCGCTTTGCTGGTTTTCATATGTTGCAAGAGTAAATCCAGCACACATTAAAGTGTATTTGCATGAAGAGCGGTCAGCCTGAATGGGGGGACCGCCCTCTCGATCGCCGCCATTGGGCTCTGTTTGCTTTTGTTTTTGTCTGTTAGATGGCTGCAGATTAGCCTGTGCACACACTGCCGAGAGGTGCCGTCTGTTTAAACGGGGGTTAAATCAGATTTGGGAACAGAAGCAAGTGTATAGTCCTCCTTGTTGTCGCGGCGAGCGTGTGCAGCCCGGTCCAGAGTGTGCCCCAAACAATCCATCCATCTTCTTTACAGCTTCATGCAGTTTAGGGTCCCTGGAGGGGGGGCAGCCTCAACAGGTCACCATTCCTTCACAGGGAAAGTGGGGAGAAATGCACAGAGGCACCAGGCGAGAACACCAACAACTGCGGGGTCTGTGCATATTTTATCTAGCTTGGCAGCCTGGCTGTTCTGTGTAACGGTTCATAAAGCGGCCTTGGCATTTTGTGATATGGGCACAGGTCATTTTTCGGATCATCGGAGGCAACGTGGACGCTTTTAAACTCTGACTCAGTGCTTTTCGCGAACGCCTCTGCTCTCTGCACGAAAAGAAGTCAAATCTTTCTTCCTTGTCTTCTTTGCTGAAGGGGAACCGCAAACACAGAGCATATTGAATGAACGCTGTCCAGCTGTTGTTTGTCTTTTCAGCCTAATACTGTAAAACAACCAGCTTCCTGCCTGTGTAAGTAGGTTAGTCTGAGCACAGGCAGCGGATGTGCTTCGAACATGAAGCCATAGAATGGGATCAGTCGTAAAAAGTGACTCAGAAAGCTTCACATGATCAGGATTTGACATGCTACGGTGGTGGTGCTTCGAGTTTTACGGCAGTCTGTTCGATTCACACATGACGTGTGTTGTACTGTTTGTGGAAAGTCAGGAGTTGTTTGATGTGTTGCAGAACTAGAATGTTCATGAGCAGATCATGGAAATGGAGCACAGGGCAATGTTGAAGCTTGGGGAGGAACACAGCTCCTACCAGGATTAAACTCAAGTTTTCTTTTTCACTCGGTTGATGCTGTGTCAGTTTGCCTTCACACAGGGAGCCAGCAGAGGCTTCGCAGGTTTATGTTACACTGACCACAATTCACAAAAGAAAAAGAGAGAGAGAAGAAAAAAGCGAACCGTCCCAGAAGCCACGTCTCACTCAGGGTCAACCGCTGGGCCTTTTTTTTTTTTTTTCATGTGGATATTTTCAAGTGTCTAAAATAAGCCGACTGTTCGCTCGCAGTGCAGAAGGAAGGAAGAGAAATGATACGCCTACCCACACACTCTCCCTGCGTGTGTGTGTGTGTGTGTGTGTGTGTTTCTTTTTTGCCTGAAACAGTGGGGGATCTGTGTGGCACAGAAAGGCCCGTGGTGCCTGAGTGTCTCTAAATTTAAGGCCTTCTTGCCAATATGTCAACTGCTCCTGAGTTTTTTGGCTGACATTTTGCTTGAAAAAACAGAAACAGCTGTGTCCACAAAAGCGCTGCTTTATTTAAAACACATGAGTTTTTCAATTACATAGTGCTCACTTATCCAAATGACTCTGCTGTCACAACAGTATCGCCTTCAGGAAGGTGATAATTTTCTGATCCGTTTTGGATGATTAACACCAGTCCCAGTATATTCAATATATAGTTTCAGTAAATTTCCCGCAGCATGTTTCATCTGGTTGAAGGGAGCTAAAGCTTTTATGGCTCGCCGCCTCAAACGCAGTGTTCACTGTGTCGGTCAATCACTGGCGTGCATGAAGCGTGCTTTGCAGCCATGATGAAGGAGATGCGGGATGGGACGGAGCCACAGAGGACGACTCTGTTTGGTCACAGTGACATTTCATGGACGTTGCAGGGTTTAATTATTTAACTTAAGAGAGTCATGAAGCTCCTGGAACACTCCAGATCCAACAGCAATGGTTTCTGAAGACAAGAAAAGAATTTCATCTGTGGTTTGTCAGTCCGGATTAGAGCCTCTTGTGGGCCTCTTATGTCCCACGGACCTTATGTTTGACACCTCTGATTTAGGCATACAAAAAACAAGTCAGACTTCAGTCAGTTATGTATACTGTGAGCCATTTTTTTAAAGTTTTTTTCTCTGAAACTGTGCATATTCTCCTCTGGAGTCTCTGCACACAATGTTGTTCATGGATTTTAGTATTTGATATTTGTTGTTGGAGCCTGTGGTTGTTGCATGAAACAGATTCTATCATCTGTTCATTTTAATGTGAAACTTCACCATATGCTTTTCAAGTCGAAGGTTGAAGAGTTTAAGAGAATTTTATTCAGAATCTCGCAACATGAGACAAGTCACGAAACACAACCTGATCTGAGGCTGTCCAGGAGTCGTCTGATTCTGCCTTGAACTTCTCGCCCTGATAGCCTGAAGTGAACAAGGACTGATTTTCACAACAGTGCAGCTGCAGATAGTGATAAGATCGGAAGTCTCCTCTCCCCCTGGAGAAGTTTGGACCTTAAAACTAAAAGATCATCAATATTCTGACAATGTAATGTAATGTAATGTGTAAATTCTTCCCTCAAACATGCAGCCCTGACGGTAGAACTGAAGAAGAGTATGTTGCATGATACCAACATTTGAAATGGTCATTTATTGAAAATCTTCTCAGCTTTGTTTTGGGACCCAGACGTTCTCTTTAGCTGCTAAATAGATCCACGTGTGCAAATTCTATTTAATCACCTTCCCTCTCTTTCTCTCCAGGGCTGTGGGGTGCAGTGGGTTTATGAGAATTTTTTGACTAAAAGCAAGAGCCCACAGCAGCTGGAAACAAGGGCGATGAAAGTCAAGTGTGCAGACCACAAAACCACAGCGGATTGCACCTTAAGAAGCAAATCGGCCCGAGGGAGCTCACACGCTTTACATGACTTCGCCCTTTCTCATTACACTTGTAATTATTTTTGATTAGTGCAACTTTAACACACAATTAAAGTTGTAAGTGGCAGATTCCTGCTCAGAGGCAGTCAAAAAGCCAGCAATGTGTGGCAGAGTTTTAGGACTGCAACAGCATTTTCAATATGAGCATGCCTTTTTTTTAAATTTTTTAGGTAAATCACCTTCTTGCTAAATTCCTTCCTGAAAAGTTTCATCTGGAAGAAACCTGGTCGCCACTGGAATGTTGAGGGATTTTTTCTCCTTTTCTTTTGAAGGAACCGATATCAGGTTCTCACTACAATAACACGTTTGTTTTCTTCCTTCTCACTTCCAGGTTTTACCTAATGGGCACACCTGAAGAGTCAGGTGTCTGAGAAACAGCTGTACCTCCCACGTGCCTCAGCACGGTTCAGTCACGTAAGCAGGGTGGCTGGAGGAGTGTCACCGCTTCCACCCTGGCGAGACGCTTCAATCTGACATGAGTAATTCACCCAGAGGAGCGCGGCATGGCGCGGCGAGCTGTCGTCATGCGAGGCGGAGCCGTGATCGGAAACCAATAAACTAAAATTCAGAAGCTGCGTCAGCCTGGCATGTCACCACTTTCGTATTCCAAAAGAAGTACAGTAGTTTGTGATCAAACATATTATGCTCAACTATGACTGCGATATTAACAGTCAGACAAGCTGATTTTTTTTGCTTGTTTGTTTGTTTAAACTTAGTATGCATGCATCTTGGGTTCAGTAAACCTCTTGAGGTCCCAGCTGGTTGTGAGGGAGGCTCCGGAGGAAGAGGAGATCCATCTGACAAAAGAGCAAGATTTATTCAGTGACCTGGAAACAGCAGAGGACCCTCCCTTATTTACAGAACCGTGCTGACCTATTAATTCTGCAAGTCAGTATGCAACAAACAGGGCCAAGAGAGCAGTTTGAATGAAGCCGAGGGGATGTCCAGGTTAAGGAAGACACAAAGACCAAAAATATGCATCAATGCACTGTTTATAAACAGCTGTACTGGTGTGTTGAGCTTTGTTGTAATTAGGCGAACTGGGTTGATAGTAGCCATAAATAGGGATTCACCTTTTTGTAAAGTAACAACATCTGTAAATAGTTTTCATATCTTGAATGATGTGTGCACCAATATGAACATACTGGTATTATGTATTATGTCTCATTTGGATTACATAGATAATATCTTGTGAATAATTTCATTGTTTTGGTGATTTGATTATTGTCTGACTTTATAATGTAGTTTATATATTATTGTAATTTATCCACTCCTTTTCAGACATGTAGCAAGTCTTCAGCATGTTTTTTTTTCCCCCAAATTCAGTTGAGTTGACAATAACTAATATGAAACACCGTATCAAACTCAAATCTCTCTACACAACGCATAGGTATCAAGCAACTATAGGCCAGAAGATGTTTCTCAGGTGATAAAGGTGAAAAGTTATTTTAACCACATTTGAACCTGATTGCTATTCACATCAAATTGCTAAAACTGCCCAGACTAACAATAATTCAGCCATATATGGTCAAGTTCGGCTGAAACGGGGGTTGACATGTGAGAAGTGAATGAGTCAATGATAAAGTCCTTTATCTTAAACTTCAAGAACTCCATTACACGCACAATTATCAGCAGTCGTGCACAAATCAGTATAACGTCTTTTCTTGAAAGCAGATATATTTTTAAACCGATGCTTGTAAATGAAACAGCCGAGACAAACTATCGACGTGCAGGCAAAGATCTTGGAAAGGAAGAGTTATACACAGCTGGAAAACAGAAAGACAGCAACTCAAGGATTCTTTATCAGCGCACTGTTACATAACGTGGGATGGAATTTCACACTCAAGGCCTGGGAAGTAAAATAAAATTGAAAGTAATGTTTTGTTGGACATATATTCAAACAATGGACAAAGGGCAGATGGTCTGAGCACACAAATCAAGAAAGAAATGCAAAAAAAAAAAAAAAATCTGCAAAGTCCACAAGCTGTTCCCCTTCTGGAGCTGCAGATGCAACATGTGAGGAAAAAAAAAAGAAAAACTTGGCCCAATCACAACTCATCTAAACTATAAAGAGGACATGACAGCAGTGCTCGGAGCCACTGAAAATGCAACTTTTTAAAGATATCTCCGAGGAGGAGCGTTTTAAAATCACTCAAATGCTAAATGCAATTTAATGAGGAGAATATAAATAATACTTGCTGATTACTCAATTGAATAAACTTAATTTAGTGATCAACAGTACATCATTCCTGTGATCAGCTGTTGAGCTAACACACATACTCGTCTATTATAAAAATGTTTGGTTTTCTGGTAGAAAGACGTTTCAAAAAAATGATCAGAGTTGCTCGTCCCATGACTAAAATGAATGGCTGCCTTCGATACACACTCTTCTCTCACCTCACACGTCATCAAGCCGCTGAGTCAACAGTTCCTCTGCGGAGCCCATGAGCTTCATGACTTTTCCCTGAATGCCAGTTTAACACGAGGCCGGTGATTGGACATTTTTCAGGTTACTGTCGCCCCGTCTTTGTTGGTGTGTTGCCGTCAGAGTCCTGTCCCACACTGATCCCTTTGTCCCTCTGTTTTACTTGTGCACACCCTTGCAAAACAAGACACAAGGAGGCCTGTCTTTAACTCCTGGTCTCATATGCTCACGCTCAGACACACACACACACACACACACACACACACACACACACACACACACACACACACACACACACACACAGCCTTCAGTCCAGGAAACAAAAAACAGCTGGTTCTGTTGCAGCTTCCAGCCTCTTCTCATGCAAATCCCAAGAATTCCTGCACCGAAAGTCTGGGCTGCACGGCGGCGCACGCCATCGCCGTGCTTTCTCCTCTGATGCGGCTGGCAGAGATCGAACATCTTCAGACTCTTGAGAAACACTTTCATGTTCCTGCTGAGGCCAATCAAGTCTTCAGTTCTTCAGACGCCGACATTATTGAAAAATATTTGTGCTCAGTCATGATGAGAGGCCAACTCAACAAGTTTTTTTTTTCACTTGAATTCCTGCAGAATGCTTCATATGAGTCACGACTGCCTTTCGGACAACAATAATTCAGACTGTTATTTTAAGTTTATGATTCTTTAATGCGCATATTAAAGCTTTTTGCTTGGAGCTAAACCAAGCAACTCTCTTCATCTAAACCACAATATTTTCTCGGCCATAAAATAATTTCCAGCCCATTAAATAGATTTATATATTTGGTGTACTGTACAGAGCACCAGCGGATCTTTTTGTCACTCTGAAGGACATCCACACCACAAAGTGGTTGTAAGTAAAAATGACAGCTACAGACAGTGTCGTTGTTGTTTCATTTTTAAGCCCGAGGCTTTTTAACTTTTTAACTCTCTACCACAGAATATTTTCAGAAATTCAGTCAGGGACAGCTGCAGCTGTAAAGCACTGAAACAGCAAAACGTGGGCTCCATAGATACACACAGCCAGCCTCTCTGTTATATTTCACCACGAGTGAGATTTGAGGAGCAACACAGCAAATTTCTATTTTCACTGTTTGGCATTTTGACAATTTTACAAATGAGTGAGTGCTTCACAGAGACATTTTTATCACAGTAAAATAAGATGGCCTCCTAACTTAGACAAGGTCTTGGTACATTTTGAGGGTTTGGTTCGATCACCAGTGTTCAACAGGTTGGTTGAAAAACAAGGTGAAATCGCATTAATCACCACTGCTGATGAAAAGGAACAAGTTCCTTGGGAGAACTGGCGTTTGCTTTAGTTAAATTGTCCAGACCTGTCTCGAAAATGTGAAGATTACCGTGTTATTAAAGTGTTCCTGTTACATGTCAGACTGACTGATGGAGATTACATGACATTGCATAACTTAGTGTGAGGAGGATGATCTGTTGTCTGGATATTCCGGTTCTTAAACGAAACTGATTCCTCAATGGAAAACCTTGAGATGAAACAACAACGCTGCTGGAATAAGCAACCAATAAGCCAACAGCAGTAAGTTTGTGTATAAATGATGAATTGACTTCAGTTTTATAAAACGTTGTCATTTTCACACATTCACACATTCAGACACTCAGGTGATGTGTACATGACAATGTTTCAAGCAAAAAAATGCTTCTTATTTTTTAGCGTTTTTGTTTCGAAAATGATGTCTGTTTACACAGCAATGCCAGAAACCCCAAAAACTATGTAGTTTTATACAGGGCCACTAGAGGGTGCTGTTGTTTCTTTTCTGAATAAAATCACACACAAAAAAATATGCTATAAATATTAGCAAGACACATGCTCTGAAACAGCATTGTGTAAATGTTTTCTTCATTTCCACATACACGAAGTGAGAGCGTTTTCCAAATATTGCAATGGCTCATTTTCACCGATAAGGAGTGAGAGCATTTCCACGTCGAGAGTCGTTTTCAAAAAGCTGCATTTTCAGTGGCTCTGGGCATCATTGTCACTTAAATTCCCAAAGCACTTTCATTTGAAAACCTTGTTGCACAAACAGGCTCTCAGATAGCAAAGACAACGTGTTCGACCTCCTTCAGGATCGACTTGAGGTTCAGTGTCTTGCTCAGGGACACTTGGACAAGGTGAGATAAGGGAATCGAACCACCAAACTTTGAAGTGGAAGATGAACATTCAGGATAGGAGTTTAATAAAATACCGACAGAATCCTTTCAGATGTAAGAGCAGCTTAAGGAAACGCTAATGCTAACAGCCAGCTGGGCGAACAGGACAGAAAGTGGCGAGAAACAAATCCACCTAAACTTCAGTAACCGTTACTGTATCTTTTTTTCATGGTCCCATCAAAGTGTCGTTGGCAGCAATTTTTTAAGGTATTTTCATGGATTTTCACTAAACAATCATCAGAGATATGAAACCAAGGACAATGAGCTTCCAACCAGTTCAACAACACATGATTACACAACACATCCTCTCTACTGCGTGAATTACGGTGAATTATGGTGGACTTATTCATGTTGCAGAGAGAAAAACACAAGGTTGAGTGATGGGTATTTGTTTAAGTGGATGTGATGAATATACAAAAAAGGAATTCAGTCCATTTGGTGAAAAAAAAAAAATAAAGAAAACAAGCTGTGAACAATGTTATGTGAGTTTTTTTTTTTCCGAGTTGGCCTCAGTTTCACTCTTTAAAGCCCAACAGCTGTTTTGTTGTTTGGCTTGAAAGCAATGAAGACTTCATAAATTCTGCTGGAAGCGGAAACAGCTGTGATTATAAATCATCAAATATGTCTTTATATACAGCCATTTGAAATACTCTTTTTTTTTTTCTTACATGAACACATAGAGGGATGAAGTGTTTGACTAATTTGATCCGTCTAGTCTTAATCAGCTGGTGAGACCATGTCTGCTCTGCTCATGATTCTCGGTCGGTTTTCAGTGGAAAGTCTGCTCGTCTATAATGTTCCAGTCTGCGTGCTAAACCACCGGACCCTCCCTTGGTTGGTGACCACATCTGACGTAAGAAGGGAAAGTTGCAGAGCTGGTACAGGCTGATCTCAGACCGCCTGAAACTTCAGTTCCCACGTCTGAGAGAAACCATGGAACCATATTTTTGGTTTTCATTCGATCATTTGATTATTTTGTTAAAGTATTTTCTTGGAAGATGCTGTTGCCGTTCAGCAACTGTTCTGATGTCAACAGCGGAGAACAATGTCTCTTGTAATATACGTTTGATTGGGGGACAATTGAGAGAGAAATCACTCTTCACCTTGGAGTCCAAGTAATTCACCTTTCAACACGTTTGCCCAGAATTTAGGCCAAATTTAGACGTCAATGTTTAGAAGTGAAAACGGAAAACTTTCATTGTGTTTTGTGGTGTATTTACATGGCAATGTTGCTCAGGAAGTGCAACTTCTTGAAAAGGAATTCCAAAGGGGAACTTTTAAAAAAGAAGAAAAGCTCTGTCTCTGACGAAACGGGTGAAAACACGAGTTTTCTGAAATGCTGCTACTGCACGTATGTAATGCTAGTAGAGAAGCGTAAGTGAACACTCTTTTTATTTTTAAGCATAAAAACACAAAACCTTTCTGAAACAGGAGCACTATGAAGAAAGGTCGCCGTGAGTCTTTTCTGACTGCTTGACCAAGCCACAAAACTATAGGAGGAAGTTACAGTACGCAGAGATGCCGATGCTCACTCAAGGAGAACATGCATCACTTTTACATTCTTGACCCTGGTTTTTTTCTTTTGCTTTGAGGCAGTCATGCCTAATGTGACATGTGAGACTACAAGACAAAAGGGTTACAGTAGTTTCTGCTACGCACAGTTGTGTGTGTGATTAGTTTCCTCGGGGCACGCCACTCACGTAGCAATCTTTCAAAGCTCCTTTGAGAAGTTAATGTAGTGGTTTTGAACATATATATGAGGGTATTTTAGAAAACACTGAAATAACTCCAAGTAAAACAACTGCGTCAAAACTCTCTGACTGCAGTTTCTACTTGTGGTTTTGGTTCAGGTTGTTTTCGTCCATCATATCTCTTCAACTCCCATCTCCACTCGTGCACACGTCAAAGTTTCCCCTGTGGCAAGACAGTCAACCTTGCAAAGCAGCCTTCAACACTTGTGTGTGTGTGTGTGTGTGTGTGTGTGTGTGTGTGTGTGTGTGTGTGTGTGTGTGTGTGTGTGAGTGTGTGAAAGGATGAATGTGATTGACCCTGGAAAGAACTTTGAAGCTGCTGAAGCAGTGAAAGGACACGATTTTGATGATTGAGGGCCATCCTTCATTTTTGCTGGAATGATCTGCTTTGCAACGGCCAGAACCATTTTGCATATTAATTTCAGAGGTGATATGATCTTATACCATAGGTCTATAACCTTGTACAGATTTTATAGGTTGTTTGATGACCCAGGCTTTAACTAGATCTCCAGTCAGACTGGCCTATTTTAGTCAGAAGCAGATATTTTCTGTTCAGTTTGATCTCACTGAGACTACTTATATTTATCATGTTGCATTGAGGCTTCGATTGATTATTTTCCACAGTAACTGTTTGATCCCTTCAAACTGTGTCTTAACTCTTTAACTGTCATAAAAATCAGCATTATCAGTTTGGAAAAAATGTGCAGGTTATCATATGTGGTTACCTGAAGGATAAAAGGTTAATGATTCATTGTATTTACTAGGTTGCTACACTTATTTAAATTATAGAAAGCAGGACAATTTCCCTTTCAATGCTTCCTGGCTGTCACAGAAAAGTATTATATGAGACCAAAATGGACATTTCACCATTCTGAGTAACTGCTCCAAACTTGTAATCTGGCGAAGAAGCGTGGTTTATATCCCGTGTGATGGTTTTAGCCTTCACAGCACCGTCCGTCCGTCAGAAGGCTGTTTATTACACTGAGTACACAAAATGTGAGCGTTGGGGGAGTCCAAAAGAACAAAGTCGGACTCAGGTCTGGCCTTCAGCTGCTTTTTTTTTTTTTTTTTCAAGACAACAAATCACAATAGGCTCGCCGCCGGGAAAGTTCCCAAGTGACCCCATTCTCACCGAGAAGCGTCGGTATCAGTGTCCTGTTGGTTTCTACTCAGTATCACACAGAGGACACTGGCATTCCTGTCACATGCAAGTGATTTTGAGTTAAGATAAAGCACTTCACACACCTTGGTCTGCATTGTTTAAAGGATAGCTCCATTGTGAGCCTGGCTCCACCTCCAGGGTTGCAAATGAGGTTTCCCTTCCTGACATCTTGGTCTTGATTCCCTTTATTGAAGCAACAAAGGAAGAATAATGGGGAGATAGCACTTCAGCAGCTGTACCCAATTACAATAGAAAGTAGAAGACCATTTTCTGCTCCTTTGTGTTGTTTTCTCAAGTCCTGTGAGGTTGATACTTTAGTTCAGATATGCACATTTAGAGTCAAACACTATTACAGCAGTTGGAACTCTCATTGTATATGGAAAAGTAGCTTAACATAGCAACTGTGTGGTTTTTGCTGAGGAATATATTTGAATGTGGAGACAGTGTGGGGGCAATATGGCCAATCCGGCCCAAAAAAAACAAAAAACAAAAAAACAAATGAACATGGTCTCCCAAAAAGACTAACTTTGCTGTGAGACCCGAAAACCTCCTGTGGATGATATCACCACTCAGACATGAGAGGGCAGGGCCAGATGGGATAAACACATGTGCAACACAAGAAGCCCGTCCGAGCTACCCACACAAGTGTGAAGACGCACAACTCCTCACCCAAACTCTTACTCAACTCCATGATCCATGTGTGGCTAGACAAATCTAAAAATATAATCACAACAAACGCTGACACTCATAACCAAATATACAATTTCCAAATGAGTCAAATTCAGATTTCAGTTCTGGTTACTGTGCTTCACGGATGATACTGAAGCTCAGTCTTGACTTTGCATTCTTGTGGCTTTTAAGGCACAAATCATCTTCTCCTCTGCAGTCTCTTACTGCTGCCTTGATAGATTGGCTCATTTTCCTGTCATCCCGAGGAGTGGTGCTGTACATGCTGAATCAATGGTGATCCCAGCAGTTTTACTCGGCTCATAATTCCTCGCTGTCCCAACTTACTCGAGGACTTTTTAGCAATATGGCTGCCAAGTCTTTTACGCATTTATGGCTCTTTGGCACAGTCACGCTCACGTCATCGGCGCAGTGTGCTTCAGAGGCAGAGAGCTTTTGGAGGCTTAGCTGAGGACGACTGTTGGTACATTGTGTTTTTTGTTATATTCTTAGTCCACCAGCCACTGCCCAGTGGGACAGAGTGGAACCAGAGGAGCAGCGAATGTGAAGAAACCTTTAAACCAGATGTGGGCAGCTGGAATATTGGGTAACGAAGAGGAATTAAGTACAAGCACACGCTGTACAGGACAATAAGTGATGCTCTTATATGTTCCATATTAGCTCCCAAATCAATTAATCATAATAATTAGAAAACAAGCTCTGGTACTACACCTTAGATGTGCAGTAGGTCCAATAGTTGCAGGGATTCACATACATTTTTATCAGAGATTTCAGCAAGCTTCATATGGTGTTTATTTTTCTTTCTTTCTTCTTTGTTAAATGATCTACAGATTGCAACAGCTGTTATCAATATGTATCATTGTGAAAATACAGGGAGTCCAGTATTTAGCCAAAGATTACAAGTCAAAATGAGGCGGCGTTTGAGTTTAAAGTTAATCATGAATTTCACAAGAAATGATTTTTCTTGTCCCTTTTCTGTAGAAGCATACCAAGGAGAGATTAAATTTATCTCCACTATTAAGAAATATGCATTCAAATCTGTTAACTTTTTTAAGCCCCCACACTGTCTCCACATTCAGGCTTTTTTAAGCTGTCATTTTTTTTTCTACTTTAAAACAAACAGCTTGCTTTCGTTTGATCTTAAACTTTGCACTAGCATATATAATTTCTTGTCTTAATCTTAAGTCTGGATGTTATTGATTTCAAAATGTTCTTTTTTGTGACAATGAAAATACACTACTTATCAAAAGTTGTAAAACACCTCAATCTTTGACAAACATTCAGTTTATCTCTGCAACGAAATCACGGAACAAATTCAATATTTTTATTTATTTATTTATTTATTTTTGGTAAAAAGATCATTTATGAGAACCTTAACTGCCAGTGGAAGGAAGTCCACTCACCAGACAAGAGCTGTGAAGGGCAGGGACAGCAGAGCACAGAGGTCGGCCACAATAACCCCATTTCCTGTGCCTTCAAGTGTTTCTGTTTCATCCTGCTAAATAACTGCCTTTTACTCTTCAGCCTTGTTTGTTCTCGTGGCATCAAAGACTGCTTTTCTGTCTCTCTGTGTGGGTACGCTGCTGCGGGTGCTGGCCGGAAAACTTGAGAACGAATCCAAGGAGTCCAGTTTGAGCAACAGATTTATGAGGGTACGGCTTATCCCGTGCCAAATCAGTCACGGCACAAAAGTGTCTAATTACAAGGTAAACCGGGGAAATGAAGCAGTTGTTGCTGCCGTTGGATCTCTGACATGACTTTACGACATCACAAAATTTGTCATTTTTCTTAAAGACCTCGCTTTTTCAGAGTCTCTCTGTTGGTTTCTCGTCTCTGCTGCCAAAGGTTAAATTCGGTCTGGAAACAGTCTGAAAGACACATTCCGCAAGGAGGGAGAAACTGATATGAGGCTTTAGCTTTTACCCAAATGAAGTGGATATCTTCCAGAAGTACAGACTCCTGCTCTGTAAAGACAGATTAGCTGCCTCAGCTCATTTTCCTTTGTCAGTTTAACTGAAAGGCTGAGTGTTTCGTGAATGAAGTCTAACTTTGTCCGAATAATAAGATGAACTGGGCCTTAAAAAGTGACCTAGAAACCAAACAGAATGTTCCATTAAAGAGACTTTGCTTTCATGATTATATAGTTTAGGAAGTGAGTACATTTTACTCTTTTACCATTGCAAATTAACTTAGTGTGTTTTTCAGAACCTAATCAGGCAGATTGGGTTGTTTCTGTGTCAATATTTAAAGGGTAGCATGCTTATTTTATATGAACGCCTCTCGCTGTAGTAAAATGCTGACTCAGTAGAAGACGGTTGTTTGAATTCATAAATCTGACAGGAGCAGTTTCTGCAGTGTCTATGCTTTCACCTTGGTGTGCATGACAATCCTCTAATCCTTTATGGGGACCTCATTAAACCCTACATATTTAGGCATAGATAGGTATAGATATGGGTATAGACCGATATTGAATATTTTTTCAGAGAGTCTGTTGAATAGCAATAAAATCAGCTGAGAAAAAACACACAATTTCTACTGTGAAAAGTCCTGCAATCTACCTAATTTGTCGTTGGTTTACTGTAAATGATTGGCCACCACCTTCATGCTTATACAGTATGTGCACACTCAACTATTAACAATATTCATGATGTTTGTTCACATCAATCAAGCAGTCTAACTTGAGGGAAAATACACTTTGGCATTGTAAGGAGGCAAAATATTAACTCATTTGTTCAGTGTGACTAATCGATCTTGTATTTTATGACCGTTATCTAGTTACAATGATTTGTGACTTGATATTTGCAGAAGTTACTAAATAAGGTCATTCACCATATAAAGGGTTAATCCTTTTTACATTGGTGACTGAGGAATGTTTACGTGCATACATTTACCTCACATGCCACTTCAGTGAGAACACTTGTGTAATCTAAAGTGCTCCAGCACAATAACTCTGTTAAGAATTCAGACTGAGGTATACAGTAAACTCAAGTATTCTAATGCAGGATCCAAAATTTCTGAAATGCGTGTCAGAAGAATGCAGCTCAGCTCAACACTGCTGCAAACTCCAACCTCAAAAATGAACTGTCATACATGATAAAATGTCTTGGACAATCTCAAGCAAGAGGGAACACCGTGACCTTTGTCAGGGCACAATCTATGGGAAACTGTCAAACTGGATCACATTAAATTACGCAAGAATGTAAGAACATAAACTGTGTATTTCTGATGCACGTTTAAACACGTTTGTTTTCTTGCTTGTACGACTACTTTCTTTGGGTTGAAATAACAGAAAGACAGACTGTTCATTGAAATTTATGAGAAAGTTGAAATTGTGGGCAAACTTTGTTTCTTGACTTGCCTGCTCACTCAGCGCTCGAAGACTTCTTGGTTCAACATCAAGGCAAAGAAGCGTTTTAATTTTTACAATTTGGGATGAACATTTTTATGTTTTCTTTTCAAGAACGATAAAAACATTTCCAGAGAAACCAACCAATGACTTCTACAATAAAAAACAAGTTCCTAAATAATTTTTGCTTTCTTGTTTTCAAGCAAGTAGGTTTTTAAAAACAGACATTTGACATGTTTTGATGGTGGTCAACAAAAAGAACCTAATTTCTCATTTATATTCCCGTCAGTGATACTATAAAGTCTATTTTAGAATATCAACATGAACAAAGCTTTGTTTTCATGATAATGGTGATCGGAGCCACTGAAACTCAACTATTTGGATGGATAAAGAAGCAATCAGACCTTCCATTGTCTATTTTCTCCCAACTATTGTCTCCCTCAGTTTCATGGATATTCAAGTAAGGTATTAACATAAACTGTAATCACCTCCTTTAAAGGTACAACTCATTGATAAGCCTTTGTTTTGAAGCCACTAAAGGCAGGCAACATCTAAACAACAAGGTTTCCATCCACTCCAAACCATCAAAATGTAATTATTCGAATGGTTAAAACTCTAACAAGGCATTAAGTGTAATTGCCGTGGGGGTTGTTTTAACCCTCGGAACGCCTCAACGCAGCAATGCCACCTGTTTTAGTGGAGAAGGCACACAGAAGCTGTTGTTTCAGGACAGAAACCTGGGACAGATAATCATCTCTGCGTCCCGCCATCACCGAGCACCCAGCCCCGATTCCCTCCACCTCCACCATCTGCTGCGGGGGTAGGGCTGTCTGTTTCCATGGCAACGTGGTGCCCCTCCTCCCCTCCGCTATTGTGTGCCCCACGTGCAAGTCTTTCTCCAACTGTATCCCCAACATGCTGCTGCAGGGTGTCGGTGCCGGTTGCGTGGCAGGAACGGGGGGATCCGTCTTTCGCCGGGTTTGGCAGAAGCAGCAGACGAGACGCGTTCGGGAAACAAAGCACTGACAAGACTCCACAAGTGTTAAAGAAAAAAAGGGGGGCTTGAAAATCTAAAGGATCCTCATTAAGAGAGATCATCACTTCCCCTTCCCCCCAAGGCATAAGAAGGTGACCTTGCAAATTGAGCGCTCCCCCCGATCCCCCCTTTTACCCAGTGCGCAGTCATGCCCTCTCCCAATGGAGTGAGACTATAGGAAGCAGTAAAAAGAGTGAGAAAGGAGTGTGAACGAGGTAGGTGAGACTTTAGTGCACTTTTCTGAGCTGTCTGGCCCCAATTCCTCTAAAACCTCATTCGTTGATCATTGTTTGTTTCGTGGTTTAAACCCGGTGATACAGTATTAAACAACTACCACAACAAAGTGTCAAAATGTTGCTCAAATAACTGAAAGTTATTGCTTGATTACACTACTTCCTGAAAAAGTAACTGAAAAAAACTTACTTTACTGAAAATCTAAAGTACTGAGCCACTGGAAAAAAAATGAAAATTACATCCAATGATGCTTTAAGATTTTCCTTTATATGATATTGATGAGTTAAATGGAGGCAAAAACTCTCTTATCTAGATATTAGAGGTAACATCAGAACCTAAGAAATGAAGCAATGACAACAAGGAGAAGAAGCAACCAAAAAATTAGGTAGAGCCCAAACATGCACAGCGGTTTTGAAAAGGAAAGTAAAAGAACTCAAACAACACAGGCCAAGGTAAAATATTCCATGTCGCTTCAAGCTAATCTGAGTGAGGCCCCGTTAACATGACAACAACTTGAAGAAAATCGTAAAAGTTTTGTTGTGTTTTAAGGCCCTGTTTACACAACAGCTGCGCACGGAGCCACTAAAACCGGCTCCTTAGGCGGAACTTTTCAAAACTACTCCAACTCCGTCTGGGAATGTTAGTAGAGTGTCGTTCTCAGTGTGTGTGTGTGTGTGTGTGTGTGTGTGTGTGTGTGTGTGTGTGTGTGTGTGTGTGTGTGTGTGTGTGGTTTCATTCCAAAAAAACAGCGCCAACTCATGTCCTGGCATGCTGATTACATCAACTTCAGTGTTTCTGCCATTTCCGTGTTGATAGACATAATTTTCAAATCGTTGCCGTGTAAATACAAAAGTTGCTTATAAAAAAGTAAAAATGATGGATTTTCTGATTGAAAGAAAATCCTCTCTGCTGACTGAGCCACAGTCACCCTGTTAACTTATCATCCTCTTTTTTTGACATCTTTCTTATACTTACCACAGTCTGAACCCGATAAGGTATTTTAAACACATTTACAAGACTCAAAGTTGCACAATAGCTTAAAATGTAGATTCCAACATGAGACATATATCCACACTGGTTATAGTCCTTTGCAGGGGTTAAAATATAGTGCCTTTTAAATATACGTACATTTTTTTATTTTTTCATAACTCCATAAGCAATTAGTGGCTGTAGTGCTGTAATTATATGGATGTTTCTTGGCATGGAAGGAGCACCTCTTAGTTTTATTTTTCCCCACATGTGGGATTGTAGGCGTGATGTACAGTATAGATTTTAGGCCTGTAAGCACATTTTTCCCTCTATACTTTTTTTTTTAACCTTCATGATGCAGGCATATGAAACTGCAGTGTGAAAACTGTAAAGTTTTAAAACTCTCCACCAGCGATAATAAGCTCACTCACTCCCCTCTTTTTCCGGATGCATTATTGGGCTAAATTAAAGTGAGTTACTCTGATCTGAGGCAGAACCTTATTAGGCTCTATTTGGGATACAAAGACTCCTAAACAACACACAGATGGAAAGCATTAGTCTTGCTGGCAGGAAGCTCCACTTCCCTGTTGTACTGTGAATTAAAATGTTCCAAATCTGGCTGGGTTTAGTGCTACATCTAATTAATCTGTGTCCAGTGAATAATAGCCTATAGACCCACAGGTGCAGGTAGATCTGCTACTTCAATGTTAACATTTACGAAAGAATGAATGATTAGAGGGGAAACTGTGTTGCACAAACAGTGAGAGTCGAGGAGCATGCAAAGTCATTAAAAACAAAGTTGCACAACCATCGAGCCGGGCATGCGGGAGAAAGGAATTTCACCGTGAGCCGCGATGAATACGCAACCGGTCATTTTTCCTCAAGTCATCTTGGCAGCTTGCCAGGCTAACCCTGCGCTAATGCCATTTAATAAAGTGAGTCGCACCCTTGTGCATTTTCCGTTGGCACGGAGACAGCCTCAAGAATGCGAGTTAAAAAATTAAAACCAGCGAGAGCGTACCGCCAGCTTTCCTGCAAACATCAGGGCCTCATTATGTATGCCTTCCACCGGCGTGCCTGTCGCGTCTGCCCTGCAAAGCCTGAGCTAATGAGGACAAACGGGATTCCCTTTACAGCGTGTCTGTAACACGAGGATGAATCAACACGTTGTTTGTTATGAGAAAAGACAATAGAGGAAACACTCGGTCAGAGAAGGAGTATCGGCCTCTGCGGCTTTTCAGCTCCTTCTTCCTTCTGCGCTCGGAGACGCTGACCACAACCGCCAAAAGAGGAACATTGTGACTTTCCTAGCAAAAAACTTGCACAAACATGCAGGCACAACCAGTTCTGGGATGAGTCGATCATCTGAAGTGCATGCGTGAGCGATCGTGTGTGTGTGTGTGTGTGTGTGTGGCAGGAAAGCAAATATCACCAGGATATGATTCACTGTGGGTCAAGTTCTGAGGCAAGCATGAGGGCAAATTTAGAGCGAAACCCTTTCACCTCGTTTGGCGGGTACGATGTCACAACACGCTAACCGTGTTGCTTTCTGTCTTAGTGGTTGATACTGGAAAATAGAAGGAGAGATTACAAACAGAAACATAGTTGCGAGACCACATCCAACAGTGTGGATGAGTCTTAAAATATATAGATTTTATATTTCTCTTTTTAATGCATAGAAAGAACTATAGAGCTCAGTTCGACCCCCCCCCACCCCCCACCCCCTAAAAAAAAAAAAAAAAAAAAAAAAAATCAACACAGGAATGTTGAGCCCTCCTTCGTTGGGTAATCACAGACCACTTGAGCAAGCAGCATTAAGCCGGGCTGTATTTCATAAAGCTCCATCACCAATAAGGGCGTGTACAGGTCTGGCAGGTTTGCTTCCCATAAAACAAACTCTGGCGCTATTGCTCCGTTGGTTCAACTCATTCAAACTAGCGCTACAGTCTGGATGTAAACAGGATGCAACAAGAGGCCGAACTGCGATTTCCTTTCATTCATTGAGAGAAAAACAGGAATACCTGTTTGGACTCCTTTATATATTTTATAAGCTCTTAGTGAGTTGGGACCTCAGACACCGATATAACACTGCATTGAGCTCAGTTATTATGAATACACCGTTTTCTTTCATCATAAAGGGATCTCATATGACACATGTTTACATGCTGTTCTGGTCTGTTTCATTTCAACCCCCCTCCCCAATGCTGTCGTCTGCTACATTCCAGCTGTATCTGGACATCTCATTGGAAAACCTGGGTGGTACCATGTCAGTTTCTCACAAAAATGTAAGTCTTAAAACAACATAGAAACTTCTTGCTCCAGCTATTTCAAATATTGATGAAAATGTCAGTATTTCGGCAAAAACCAAAGAATTACAACAGAAAATCACAGTAATCTCAACATAAAGTCAATTTTAATTATGCCTTCCGGTGCAAAATACAGTGAAATTTACAAAAGACCTTCTCCTATAGCTGTTGCAATATGTGAATTTTTATTTAATCGCCTAAAGACTGATCGAAAAAGACCAAACACAGGATGTGACAGGCGTCACGATCCCTGGCCTCTTTGCAGCAGTTTCTTGTTGATGCGTGCAATGGAGGAAATCCTGCTCCACATTTTATAAACTCACAACTTGAAAAAAAAAATAAAAAAAAAATATCACAAGTGACTTGGCCCACCATGGTGCTGACGTAGATGTTATGAAAGATCTGGTCATCGTTCAAGCTGTCACACACGCCCTTTGAAACTACTGTCGATGTGTTTTCACATGCTGTGAATCAGAACCAGCCAGAATATGGATCAGTTCAGCACACCTGCTGCACAATGAGATCATTTTGGGCGTTTGTTTATGTGACAACGGTACTTGGAGGCACTTAAAATGCAACTTTTTGAAAGCGATTCTGAATGTGGAACATTTGAAAACACTTTGTCTCTGTGGAAATGGTGAAAAATGCAACTTTTCTGAGACATTGCAGCTGCCAGTGTCAGACTCCAGTGTCATGACTCCCTGTCCATATTCCCCTGGGACTTGGTGGTTCTACCGTTGAGAGCCTCTCGTAACAGATATCCAACTATATCGTCAGTCCATATGAATGTCCGTGTTCTTGCCTATCTTAACGTATATAGCATATTGTTCTCTGTGTACATGCATGTGATTTCACTGCAAAAATGGCAGCAGCACCGACTAGTTGCCCGACATGCTAACTACACTGTTTTCGGTGTTTCTGCGGTTCCGGTTGGGGTTCAGACCAGATACTTAAACAAAGCCCTGATAAACGGGTTTGCTGGTCTCACATGTCAATTGTTCTCAAGCATAGACCAAAGACAAGAGCCAAATAGATTATAATTTTCATAAAATTAGGCCCACTTGTATAGTCTATTGTGCAACACCTTGGGTTTGATGACCGGACCGCAAGCTATGAATATTTGAATTGAGAAATCAACCAAGGTTCAAGAGATTTTTGCAGTAATACAAAGATGATAACCACAATGTTTGCTAGAGATGTGCTCTTCTATCAACTATTGACGCAAACACACACACTTGTTCAGCCCAGTGAGGCTCTGAAGACGCCACAAGGCCAGGCCCTCAGCGTCCACATTATCTCCTGTCATCTGGACGGTGGTTTACCAAGGCACCCCCACATTACACCCTGTGAATAAAAGCACGCTTGCACAATAGAGCTCCGACAGCACCCTGAGAAGGGGGAAGGGCTTTGCATTCCTCCACTGACCTCCTGTTTTGCAGCAGATATCAAACAATAACCGCCACTCTTTGTGTGCCTTCACCAGCAGCCAGCTATCCAAAGCGGTGAGACGAAGCTCAGCAGTTCCTCCATATTCACAAAAAAAAAAAAAAAAAAATAGCAATGTGCTAAAATAGAAAGGATGTGCTCCGTCCACACTCCTGTGTGGAGGAGTAGGTAAACGAAGAAGACCGGTCAGGGAAGAACAATAGGATCATTCAATCTGAGTGGCTACCTCAGGAGACTGATGTCTGTCTGCATGCCTGAGATATTTAATCTCAGAGACTGCACGGACCTCGTTTAAGTCACTTCCAGAGAAATAGTGCAGCATCAGCTGAGTGGAAACTCGGCAACTTGAGGGATGAAAAAAAAAATCACTTTTGATTGATTGCTAATATCACAGTGCAGATGGCAGATGCCCCATTTCTCTCCTCTCCACCTCAGATAAAGAGTCCATAATGTGCTGAGTTCAGACATCTGTGCTTTTCACCTTGTGATTTATGACACAACTGCTTCGCATCTGACACAAAAACAGAGAGAAACCTGGTCAATGACACTCGGAGTGGGGTCAGGGGAGCGTTGCGAAGTAAAGGGCCGAGGAAGCGCACGTGTTGAACTGGCCAAAGAAAGTGTGACATGAATGAAGGGACCTTATGGTAGCAACAACTTCCTAACATCTGCACCAGCAGGAAAGAGAGAGCGGGGGCTGCGTGCTGCTCCACATCCTCAACACAGATTAAAGAGGAGGCAGCTGCCACTCACAGGGTACAACATGAACGTATGTTTTCTCTGAAAGAAAATGGCCAAACAACTCCACTTTTCTTGGCTGTTGGCTTTAAAAAAAAATGTCTTTTTTTATTATTTTGCAGTTTTAAACAGTACAGAAAATTCTTGTGTGTACTTTAAGGCAACAGGCATCGGACCAGCATTGTTTCTCATCTTCCTAGGAAATGCCTTTGGTAAAATTCCACATTTACTCAGCAGTTTGGAGAAATATGTGGTGGGTCGCATGAGTTTTGGTCTCTAAAGATCCTGGAGACCCCAGAGCTCACACTGAAACAAAGGAAGACAAAAGTAAAGACTGAAATATAGATACTTTTTGTTAAACTTGTATCTTTATCAGACTACTGTTTGCATCATGACATTAAAAACATTGAGTGGTATCTTGACGAGGATTCGGATCATGATTTGAAACTTTCCTCCGGTTCAATAAAGAATTGCTGATCTGTTTTGATTTTCAATGCAGAAGAATCGTTACTTCTATTTTGTCATTTGAAATGATTTTAAAGATACTTTTGTGAGACTTGTTGTTGAAAACACATTATTTTAGAAATATTAAAACAGCTATCAAATGTCAAACACATTTCAGTCTGGGAGCCACATACAGCCCAGTGTCATCTTGAGTGGACCGGACCGGTAAAACAGTCCCATAGCAACCTTTCAATTTAAACTTTTAAATTTTTCCTGGCTGTGCTCTGTATATGTTTTTTTTGTTTTTTGTTTTTTTTTTTTTTTGGGGAGGGGGGGTGGCTAACATTCACTCACAAAAATGTCTTTAATTGTTAATGTTAGTGATACATTTGGTGCAAAATACAGGTGGAGCAACAGGCCTCAAGTTTGGCACCACACCTGCAAAGTCCTTTTAAAATTATAAAAAAAAAAAATGTAAATTAATTTGTTCTCTGGCTTTTCTGAAGAGATTTATTATCATATCTATGAAGCATCTTTATGAGGAATCCTAGCACAGTTTAAGTATCTCCATTCCTGTGGAAGGGTCCACTGGGTTGGAAATCAGAATATTTCAAGTACTCAGCTCGTTGTCATTTGCTTCTTACTCAAAATTTGGATGTTTCTGAAAGCAACTTGCGCCCGGAGAGAGCTTCTCCTGGTTCTGAAGTTACAGCAGAGTGAAAAAGGACGAGGCAAAAAAAAAAAAAAAAAAAAAAAAAGATTGCATCAGGAATGCTGGCAGTTGATCGTTTTCCTCCACTGTGCGCAGACAGGGGGTGGGGTGCCCGGCTCAATGGGAGGAGAAAAGAGGGGGAGGTGGAAAGGAGGAGGAGGAGGAAGAGGGGGGATTTAGGAATATTCTTTGTCCTCAGCCCGCAGTACTACACACAACTGGAGAAGGACGCGGGGCGCTCCTCAGTCTGGAAGAACAACAGGGGAAAAAAAGAAGAAAAAAAACCCTGGATGGCTTGATAGAAGATTGGGAGTGCGCTATTTAAAGAAGAGAAAAACGCCAGGAAGGGAGCTCACCGTAACTTGGACGCTTGAAAATCTCCATTGAAGGTAAAGGAAAAAAAAAAAAAGCCACACACACACAAAAAGCGTAGCGGCGGCGCAGAGACGCAGCAACAGCGCCTACATATATGCATTTTAAGTGTTTTTGTCAGCTTTTGGGGGGTTTAAGTTTAAACCCCAACTCTAGCACGACGCTTGATGGGTTTTTCCCGGAGCTTTAAGCGTGATTTCCACCCTTTAATGACACGTATTTGTCTCACAGCTGCGTTCAGACGGGTGGTTAATGGATCAACTTTTACGCGCACAGACTGGCGGGCGGCTAATTAAAGCAGGACAGAAAAATATCGCTAATTTGAGCAACAATTACAGTGGGAACACGTTTTAATCACTGGAGCCAGATGTGTGTATGTGCGTGTGTTGCGTTGTTGCTCATTTTGTCTCCACTTTTCAGCTGTGTTTGGTGGGATTCGGTGATGGGAGGGAAGCGCGGGGACCGGCTCCGGTTTCCACCCTTCTCAAAGCCCCACATCCGCTTATACAGCTTTAAAATAGGATGTTCGTCAGCCCGCAGGAGTTCCAGGTGTTTTTGTTCCACCATACTTTGCTGAGGCTGTTTGGGGAGGTGAGCGGCTCCGCAGGTCGTCCATGGCCGGTGTGGAGAGCATGTGGCGCCCTGCTGCGTCCCGTTAGCCACGAGGAGGAATTTTCCACATGATTCACCTTCCAGGGCGCATTTTTCCTTTTTTTCTGCTTTTGATAAGAAAAAAAAGATTTGCCTTACTTATTTTATTTCCGCCATATAAATCTCTTTCAGTGTGTTTTTTTTTCTCCATAAATCATGGTAATATGAGGGTTTGGTGAGCGGATGTGTCTCTCCACCCTTTAACGGCCTGGCTTGTATTCACTCTTCTGCCTGGTTTCCCCTCCTCTCAGCTGAAGGGCTCTCGGGATACACCGGGGTTAACTGTAACTACCCTCCCCAGATGTGAGGTGCCACAAAAGCCCCTCTGTGTTGAATCCCCAGCTGCCTGGAAGCAGACTCTTGTGTGTCAAGTGTCCCATATAGACCCAGACCGGCTCTCTGGACAGTGAGTGGAAATGCTGCATGAAGCTCTCAGCTGGTGAACACATCCCTCTTTATCAACCAGAGGAATGCAGAAATAATTGAAGGATGGCCTTCAGGAGGTCGATCTTGGTCAGTATGCTGCATATTTGTTGGCGAACACGTGGAGAAAGCACTCTGGTCCTTGTTTGCCTAAAGAAATCAAAAATCAAATAATCTGGTGCTGTTTGATTCTTTTGAAACACAATGTGATGATAAAGTCCTAACAAGATGTGGTTTGAGGATTTCTCACGGAATTCCTGGACATGTGCACTGGGAGTTTTGCTTGGTCAATGTAACCTAAGTTTATTTGACTTTATCAAATCTATTAAGCATTTCCATCAAATCTTTCATTAATATATACATTTCTACATCTGTTCCATTCATTTGAATTGGAATACAGTTTTCTTTTTTCGTAACTTATGCTGTTGCAACACCAGAATTTCCCAGTTTGGGATTAATGGAGGAGCTCTCTACTCTACCTGTAGACTAAAGTTTGTTTTACAAATACTAGTTCATACAGTATTCCGATTACTTAGATTTAGAGAATGGCTGGTTTGAGTCTGTGTTGGGCTTCAGGGTTTCTGGAAATAGTTTGTTTCACCATGTGTTTTCTTAATGCCCCTCCAGCACCACCACACATAGAATTGGAATGTACAAAAATTGCCAATAGGTCTGAAAGTGTGTGTGATGTACGGGGTGTAGTCTGTATAGTTAGCTGGGATTGGTCCTGTTGATTTTTTGGATTAAACATTGTAAAAGGTGGATTTATGTGCACCAGTATCTCTTGTTTTTTTTTCTGCCTCTGTGGTCTCTACTGTGACGTGCACACAATCACTGAACAGCATTGAACTTCTCATATCTGACTTAAAGCAGTGCTTTACATCCAGGGAATCCGGCACCTTGCCCTGGTTACAATGAATGAGCCGCATTGAAGCTGTGCAGATAACATCCTGATTGCATCAGTTGTGTCGCAGCAGGGAAAGTAATCCAGGCTTGTAATCTGTCTAACAAGTTCTGATCTGCGAAATGGAAGGGGGGATAAAAAAAAGCTACTGAACAGTAAACTTCAGTCTTTTCGTTGTCCAGTAGCTTCATTTCCAGCATCTGAAATTTAAACTGGAAAAGACGCATGCTTATGGTGGCTCTCCCAGGAGAACGTGAATCAGTACCTGTTTGAATTGTGATTGCTTGTTAGTTTTCAACAAAGTGTTTGTCCTCGTCTGATTTTCTGTCTGTTGGTGCTATTTGTAGTTGTGCAGTTGAGAACAGGCCTGCAAGGAAGTGCCTTGGGTATAGTTATCAGATCTTACAGTAACTTTGTGCAATTTTAAACCGTTAACCCAGATTACGAGCAGCTGAGCTGTGTCGTTGAGGTGTTTCTTGCGCTTCTCTCCAGCAGCCTGAATAGAGAACATTGTGGTCAACTTGTACCACATTGGTAACTGTGAACAAGTTTTCCATTTGCTCTCAACTCTGGTTCCTTTTGAATGTTTTGTTGATGTACTGCCTTAGTCGTTAGATGTGGAAACCGATATCTTTCAGGTGTCTTTTGCACTCTGCAGATACATTGAAGCAGTTTTGCACAAAGCCACAGGTTGAAACATAATAGTTGAAGTTGACTGGTGCTTGAAAGAAACATAATTACTTTCTGGTATAGAATCTGTTGTCGTGCTTTTTTCGTTGATGCTAGTTGTAATTTACATGGCCAGTGCAGATATGCCTCCATTTAGACCAGGAATCTGCCAGTATGTTATAGGTGCTTCCTCCATGATGTTTTTTTGATATCAGACGACAGCCCATGTGAGCACCGACTGCTGTAAATGAACTGTGGTGTTTCTGAAGGGAGCGTTTGTGCCACGACATTCAGAAAATAGTTTGGCTGTATTGCTTTCAAACGCATCACATCCGCTGCACAGCTTGTTCGACCGCTTTCCTTCATGTGCGGTTCACATGTGAGCGCGGAACGTGAGCGCTCAGTCATCAGGCAATAATCGGTTTTCCTCTTCAAGGAATCTGACGGAGTGACAAGTTTCAAACTGTTCTGCTCAACTGTCAAACAGCTTTCCTGCCGAAGACCTCATTTAAACCTTTAGTTGGTGTTTTGAGTAAAACATCTGATTTCGTGAGGGTCCTTTAATAGCACATTTTCAAATTAATGTTTTCAAAGCACATTTTCATTCATTAGTAGTTGTTTGTAATAAATTAAAGTAAGAACATCTTGAACATGGGCCTTTTTTTCTGTCATTCAATTTCTGGATAATGTGGATTGTGTAATGAAAGGATGTATCTTCAAGGGAACATTTATAAAATATGATTGAATGTCGTTGAAAGCTAAACAGTTGTCCTCATACTTACGTTTTCCGATGTTTTTTTTTTTTTTTATTTAAATGTGTAGAAGATTTCTAAACGATTTACCTGAGCCTTTGTGCATTTTTTTTAACAAATACTTCTGCTCTGCTAAATCCACAAAGCAAAAAACTACTGCAGAAACACAGCAAGGACTTTTTGCAGTCAGAAATGTGGTGAAATTTTTTTTTTTTTTTTTTTTTTTTTTTTAAGTACATCTGCTCTCTGATTAAACAGTTGACTTATGGATTCCATGTTTCTCTCCCAACGCACAAATCATAGCGTGCACAGTTTCAGTCAGATGCTCTTTTTAGGTGGAGCCGCTGCCACTGAAAAGGAGCACCATAAATATTACGTAGCTGCCCACATCCTGGGATAGGCTGAATGAAGTGGAGCCTTTCATGTCAAGCTTTTCTCTCTGCTGGGCACTGTTTGAACTCTTGCAGTGCTGGAGTGGCTTTAAGTAGTGGCTGTCGTCAGACATTCGGCCCTTAAGATTTGATGTTTGGGAGTTATTGGTGTACAGAGTTATCGAGTATCAGTCTGTTAAATCACTCCTTGGGAGTCTGGTAACCGCTGCATGTGGTTCTCTCGTCTTCCAGATTTCAAGTAATCAAAGATATTGAGGTTTAATCTTGTCTGAAAGGACCAGTGTCTTACACTATAGACAACTTTGGCCACATCGGTCAGAGACGAACCAGGAGCCGAATGTGGCGAGAAACCAGTCGTCAACCTAAGTAACAAGTAAAATGTAGGATTCCTACTTGGTAAAAGCATGGTGGTGCACTTTATAAAGGCAGATAATTACCCGGCGGAAGTTGTTTTATGAGGTTTGTCGCAGATGGCGTGAAACCACAGGCGCTCTTCATTACCTCTTCGTTGGGAGTCAGATTATTAAACCACGGCCGCCAGCGAAGGAATGCGACTGGTTTGTGTGTGTGTTTTGAAATGCTGAGGGGGAGGCTGAATTGTACATGGTTATGGGTAACTGTGGAATTTTATATTCAGAAGACTTGGGAAAACGACCTTGAGTTGTAAAGCGCAGCTGGTCACACATGCCGAAGTTAGTCTCTGTTTGGAAAAGTGAGATAAACTTGGTTGAGGTCTTAATTTTATAGTTTAGAAAGTGTGAGATGAAGTACTTTGGTCTTTCACACATCAGGGTATAATGCCTAACAAACCCCTTTATGACTTTGATAGTTAATCTTCTCACCTCTTTATATGGTTCCAAAGAGACTGTGACTCACACAACCTGCTTGGAACTTCTTCCTCTGGCTTTTTGTAGCATGTGTTAATGTGGTTGGCTTAGGGGGCAGAAGTTAACCAGGTTCTTAAGTGTTACTTAATGGCTCCATCTTGTGGCCATCTAGTGTAATCAGCCAGTTTATGTGAGCTGTTTTTTTTAAATGTGATTTCTTTTCTTCTCTGCAGGTCTGAAAGTCTCCCTGCCTCGCAGACAAGATGAGCTGGAGCTTCCTCACGCGTTTGCTGGACGAGATCTCCAACCACTCGACCTTTGTGGGCAAGATCTGGCTCACGCTCCTCATTGTTTTCCGGATTGTGCTGACGGCGGTCGGGGGCGAGTCGATCTACTATGATGAACAGAGCAAATTTGTCTGCAACACACAGCAACCCGGTTGCGAGAATGTGTGCTACGACGCGTTTGCGCCGCTCTCGCACATTCGTTTCTGGGTGTTTCAGGTGATCATGATCACCACGCCCACCATCCTGTACCTCGGGTTCGCCATGCACAAGATTGCCCGCATGGAGGATGAAGACTACAGGCCCCGGAGCAGGAAGAGGATGCCCATAGTGAGCCGCGGCGCCAACCGGGACTATGAAGAAGCAGAGGACAACGGAGAGGAGGACCCCATGATCCTGGAGGAGATCGAGCCGGACAAGGAGAAGGACGTGGTTGAGAAGCCCAGCAAAAAGCACGACGGACGCCGTCGCATCAAGAGAGACGGGCTGATGAAGGTCTACGTTTGTCATCTGCTGTCCCGTGCCATCTTCGAGGCCTCGTTCCTGTTTGGACAGTACGTCCTGTACGGGCTGGAGGTGGCGCCGTCGTACGTCTGCACGCGCTCTCCCTGCCCGCACACCGTGGACTGCTTCATCTCTCGCCCGACGGAGAAAACCATCTTCCTGCTCATCATGTATGCCGTCAGCGCCATGTGTCTGCTGTTCACCGTGCTGGAGATCCTTCACCTTGGCGTCAGCGGCATCCGCGACTGCTTCTGCAGGCCGAGGTCTCGGCCTCCCACCCCTCGTCACCCAGCTCTGGCCAGCCAAAGGTCCTCCATCTCCCGCCAGCCGTCGGCCCCTCCAGGCTACCACACCGCCCTGAAGAAGGACCCTTCGGGCAAACTGGGCTTCAGGGACAACCTGGCGGACTCGGGCCGGGAGTCCTTTGGGGACGAGGCGTCGTCGCGGGAGCTCGAGAGGCTGCGCAGGCACCTGAAACTAGCCCAGCAACACCTGGATCTAGCTTACCAGAACGGGGAGAGCAGCCCGTCACGCAGCAGCAGCCCGGAGTCCAACGGCACGGCGGTGGAGCAGAACCGACTAAACTTCGCCCAGGAGAAGCAGAGCAGCACCTGTGATAAAAGTAAGTGTTCAGTAAACCTTGTGAGACTTGAGTTGTTGATTTTATGAATGTTGTGCTGACGTGTGCAAAATCTCCTCTCCAGGTCTCCGTGCATAGGTCCTCTCCAGCGGATCGGCTGACACGAGGAAGGGAACAGGGCAGAGGAGTGTGAACGTGTGACATTATGAATCGGCTTGAGGTGGAATGAAGTCGGCCCCAAGCCTTGCAGTGTTATTGCCTGACTGCGGTCCATCATCAAGTCCTACGATGACGGGACGTCTCAGTCCAGCAGTACTTGAGACACCAGCCTGTCTGAAGAGCCAAAGTGCTTACAAACTGCCTTCGTGCAAAAAGAACAATTAAGGTGAACATGTCCTTTTTCCTCAGGGCAGCTATTTTCTTTTTTTAATTTCTTTTATGAAACTTAGAGCTGTTAGTCATTTTTAAAAGTTTGTTGTTGGATGTTCAGTGAGTGCATCTCATGCTTGCCTTAGAATTAAACTGGAACTCCCGTTTTATGGCATTTTGGTGAGGTGAGGTCAAGCCAGTTGTGCAAAAAAAGAAAAGCTTAAAACTGTAAGACTTTTTTTTTGTTTTTGTGGGTGAGCGAGCGAGCGAGTGCTTAAGGATGCAAGTCAAAGGTTAACAGACAGGGCACCACTCATCTTAAAAGGTACTGGAGGTATTGTCATGCTGATGAAGACATTTTGAAGAGCTGATTTTTCATACAGAGGTGTGGACTTTTCGGGGTCGATGTTGACACTGCACCGGTCGACATTCTCGAGTCTGGTACCTGGATTGTAACTGGACCACACTTGGGGTGCCTTTGTCCAAAGGAATAAACAAACCTGGGTAATGCTTGAAGATAAAGTAAAATCATGTATTTCTTGATATTGTCTTGTATGGTTTCACACATTTGATACTGTTTATTTTTGTATTTTATGTATTGTGGTGTTGACAAAAGCCTTTGTCACTGTGGCAAACATGCTAAATTTGAAAACTACATTTACTACTGTCAAAGCTTTCGAAGCCTGATTCTGGCAGTGGACCAATGCAGACTGAAGATGGTTTGGTACAATCTTTGTTTGATCACAGCAGTTTCCTTTTGAATAATTCCATTATTTTATCTATTGTGTAGTTTTATCCGATTAGGTACAAGTCATCTTTGAGTGTTTATTTTTTTTTTCCAGTGCAGATGTGAATTGCTTTGCATTAATATTCAGAAAAGGGATCAAAATGTACATTTTCTCTGAGAAAGTGCTGATTGTTCCCACTGATCCAGAATCTACATGAGGGTTGTAAACAAATGTAATAATTTCGATGTGAACTCAATGCCTTGAATGCGCTCTAATAAGATGCCATCCTTTGTTTTTATATATATTCTGATAATACCCACAGTGCCACGAGTGCCGACTCAAATGTGTTGTCATCTCAAGTTATTTTTGACCAATGCTTTTTGTACTTTTATACTTTTTGTATTGATAGTACTTTGTGGTTAGTTTTTGAATTAAATTTTTAAATCAAAGAATGCTTTTCTTCTTTATTTCAAGTGTTCAGTGACTTTCCCAGCAGTTACTGAGAATTTCCTTGGTTAAAGAGCATCTTCTCCCCACTAAGTCAGAGGTCTCATGATCATGTTAGTTCATGGCCACATTTACTCCAATTTCATCTTGAGTTTCTGCTTACTGTTGTCTGCTCCTGTAAAATGTAAAAAATTCTTTGAAATTTTTACATTTTGCTTGGTTTGGCGGACCTGATCTTTGGGGCTGGCCTTGGGCCACAAGCCTTATGTTTGACTCCCCTATCTTTGATTTATGAGCTCACAACAAGAGCACAAAAACTAATGGACTAAACTGTACCACAGCTATTGTCTCTTCCCCAAATTTCAATAAAATAATGGGGGGGGGGGGGGGGGGGGACTGCCTGTATTCAGCAGTCTCTTGACTACAACGCTACCAAGTTATGTTGATAGCATAAGGCACAGGCACAACTCTGTTTGGCCACTTGGAACCCCAAACTGTGCCAAGTGTGTGTGTGTTTTTTTTTTTTTTTACTTCTGAAGGGAATCTATAAATTCTTGTGATTTCCATCACAGGAGTCTGTATGTGTACAATACACCCTTTGGTCCTGGTATTTAGCCACTATATTATCAGTTTCATCCAAGAGACTGTCAAATACATGAAAAAGTATATACCATTGGTATATATTAGTATAAATTACAATAGAAACAGACATATCACGAGGAAAATAAAATTCCCTTTGCTATCTGAAAGAAAAAAAAATCATTGTGCAATGTAATAAGAGGTAAAATGTGGATTTTAAGAATAAAAGTTGCCGAAGTATCGAAGAGGTCATTGATCCAAGATGGCGGCGGCTCTCTTGTGTTTACGCTCACAGCTACAGTATATCCCTGAAAGTGGAGTCCCATTCAAGTGTAAGATTTACAATGTCGTCAAACTTTATTTGAATTTCCCAACACTGACGATAAGTCAACAAGAGGCAGCAGACCAGACTGGTCAGGGGCCAAAAGTATAATCTGTTTTTCTGACCAAACCAACAAACGAAAAAGGAAAAAATGGCTCAATTTTCCTTTTTTCGTTTTCAACAAAAAAACGAAAAAACGGTTTTTTCTTTCTCAATTCAAAACCAAAAACAAAACCAACACAAGCAAATTACGGCCGAATTTTGTTTTTTGGATTTCAATTTTTCGTTTTTTCGTTTCAGGTCTCAAAACGAAAAAACGGAAGCACGTGACCCCTGACGTCACGGGTCAAATGGACTCCCTACCAAAATAAAAGCCTTACTAATAAATGGGTAATAAAAGATAAATTACGTTAAATGGCGTTTTTATTTTTGCACGGCATTTATTCCATACACTACTAGGCTTGAAATAATGTTGGAAAATAATAATAACAATAATTATTATTATTAACAACAATACCACTACTACTACTACTACTACTACTACTACTACTACTATGAGAATAATTATGATAATAATAATGATTACAGGTCTGCTGCCTGGCCTGCATACATCTAATTCGCGGACGCGAGATCGTTAAGTGTTCACCTTTTCGATAAGTGTGACATGTCTGTTGATCATAAAATACGTGGGTCATTTTAACTTTGTGACATGTCAGCTGCATGGCATGTGCTGATGAGAAACGTTTCCCTTTTTCGCCCAGTAGATGGCAGTGTGAGCCAATTTAGAAGAAAATCCAGTACTCAGTTGAGGGACTGACGGCCCGAACGCACTGGACGCGCGCACGGTGCTTCTGATCGCCTCCCATGTCCTATCTGACTGGCCGCACACAACACGCAGGGGAGCGCCATGCGCGCCGCGGCTCGCGCTCTGCAGCGCGCCCGCTCCGCTTCGTTCTATTTTTCACGCGAGACACGAGCGCCGAGAGCGGCAATTGTCAAGCTGGATCAAGCAGATCGGACCAGACAGGAAGTCGGAAACAGAAAAGGCAAGAGAATCCGGTCAATTTTCAAAATAAAAAAATTAAATGACGCTTAGTTACGCTGTTGCTCGTCCGTCTGTCACTGGGTCTAATCACAAGAGAGATGGACACACACACAAACAGACATGCACGTATGCACCCAATCAAACACACACACACACACACACACACACACACACACACACACACACACACACACACACACACACACACACACACACACAGCGACAGAGACTCGCGTGAAGCAGAAAAAAAGAGGACAGGAGGAGAAAAAGTCTCTCCACAGGTCACCAAAACACACACATCCATCCTGGCAGAGCGAGACAGAGGAAAACCGAGAGCAGTCGGATCCAGCTGAGTACAGTCGATGTGTGACCAGGCGGAGAGCGCAGGCAGCAGATACGCCTCCAATACGAACAGCCAAGCGTCTGCGCGGAGAAGTTCGCGGCGCGCGCGGCGCCTCCGCTACGCTTCTGTGTCCAGTGCGTTCGGGCCGTAAGGATCTGACAATGTTCATATGCTCCTATGGACAAACAACGGCATGCTCCTCTTTCTTCTTTCTTCATTCTTTATTCCAGACTCGAAATGGTCCATAAAATTACACACAAATACTAAAGACAGCAACAAAACAGAAAAAGAGCGCTACACATAAACTAAACACTCCCTCCAGTGTCTCCAGAGCACAGAACTGTACCAGACACTGCTCTGCCCAGGTTTGACACAAGCTTGAATAATTTTATCATCAGAGTCCATGAGTCGCTTAATAAACTTAAAAATAAAATTTCTAAAAACAGCATTCAGTGTTCTGACATTATTTTGCACAAACACCCGGCTTGCACTGGTCCACTGAGGGACCTTCATTAGAAGCCTAAAGGCATCATTGTATGCCACATGCAACTTTTTAAATTTGGCTTTTGTGTAGCTACACCACAAGCATTGTTGTTAATAATAATAATTATTATTATTTTCCAACATTATCACAAGCCTAGTAGTGTATGGAATAAATGCTGTGCAAAAATAAAAACGCTATTTAACGTAATTTATCTTTTATTGCCCATTTATTAGTAAGGCTTTTATTTTGGTAGGGAGTCCCTTTGACCCGTGACGTCAGGGGTCACGTGCTTCCGTTTTTTCGTTTTGAGACCTGAAATGAAAAAACGAAAAATTGAAATCCAAAAAACAAAATTCGGCCGTAATTTGCTTGTGTTGGTTTTGTTTTTGGTTTTGAATTGAGAAAGAAAAAACCGTTTTTTCGTTTTTTGGTTGAAAACGAAAAAAGGAAAATTGAGCCATTTTTTCCATTTTTGTTTGTTGGTTTGGTCAGAAAAACAGATTATACTTTTGGCCCCTGACCCAGACTCTTCACTTTTACTGAGGAATACGCCGTGAGTTTTTTTTAGAGAATATAAATTGGAAAAGGCCACAAAACGGTAAGGAAATAAAATATATTGCTTTTGGTGTGAAACGTTTTGGAGTTTGGTGAAGAAGTGTGTGAGAAACACTGAATTTGAGCTGCCGGGTCAGGGGCCAAAAGTATAATCTGTTTTTCTGACCAAACCAACAAACGAAAATGGAAAAAATGGCTCAATTTTCCTTTTTTCGTTTTCAACCAAAAAACGAAAAAACGGTTTTTTCTTTCTCAATTCAAAACCAAAAACAAAACCAACACAAGCAAATTACGGCCGAATTTTGTTTTTTGGATTTCAATTTTTAGTTTTTTCGTTTCAGGTCTCAAAACGAAAAAACGGAAGCACGTGACCCCTGACGTCACGGGTCAAATGGCCTCCCTACCAAAATAAAAGCCTTACTAATAAATGGGCAATAAAAGATAAATTACGTTAAATAGCGTTTTTATTTTTGCACAGCATTTATTGCATACACTACTAGGCTTGTAATAATGTTAGAAAATAATAATAATTATTATTATTAACAACAATGCTTGTGGTGTAGCTACACAAAAGCCAAATTTAAAAAGTTGCATGTGGCATACAATGATGCCTTTAGGCTTCTAATGAAGGTCCCTCAGTGGACCAGTGCAAGCCGGTTGTTTGTGCAAAATAATGTCAGAACACTGAAGGCTGTTATTAGAAATTTTATTTTTAAGTTTATTAAGCGACTCATGGACTCTGATGATAAAATTATTCAAGCTTCTGTCAAACCTGGGCAGAGCAGTGTCTGGTACACTTCTGTGCCCTGGAGACACTGGAGGGAGTGTTTATTTAGTTTATATGTGTCATGCTGTTTTTCTGTTTTGTTGCTGTCTTTAGTATTTGTGTGTAATTTTATGAACCATTTCGAGTCTGGAATAAAGCATAAAGAAAGAGGAGCATGCCGCTGTTTGTCCATAGGAGCATATGAACATTGTAAGATCCTTACGTCCCGAACGCACTGGACACGGAAGCGGAGTGGAGGCACCGCACGCGCCGCGAAGTCTCCGCGCCGGCGCTTGGCTGTTCGTATTGGATCTGCTGCCTGCGCTCTCCGCCTGGTCACACATCGACTGCACTCGGCTGATCCGTCTGCTCTCGGTTTTCCTCTGTCTCGCTCTGCCGGGATGGATGTGTGTGTTCTGGTGACCTGTGGAGAGACTTTTTCTCCTCCTGTCCTCTTTTTTTCTGCATCACGCGAATCTCTGTCGCTGTGTGTGTGTGTGTGTGTGTGTGTGTGTGTGTGTGTGTGTGTGTGTGTGTGTGTGTGTGTGTGTGTGTGTGTGTGTGTGTGCGCGCCTGTTTGTGTGTGTGTGTGTCCGTCTCTCTTGTGATTAGACCCAGTGACAGACGGACGAGCAACACCGTAACTAATCGTCATTTAATTTATTTTATTTTGAAAATTGACCGGATTCTCTTGCCTTTTCTGTTTCCGACTTCCTGTCTGGTCCGATCTGCTTGATCCAGCTTGACAGTTGCCGCTCTCGGCGCTCGCGGTTCGCATGAAAAATAGAACGAAGCGGAGCGGGCGTGCGGCGCCACTGTGCGCATTGTGTGCGGCCAGTCAGATAGGTTAACATGGGAGGCGATCAGAAGCGCCGTGCGCGGCGCTACCGTGTGCGCGGTGCTGCCGCGTCCAGTGCGTTCGGGCCGTCAGTCCCTCAACTGAGTACTGGATTTTTCTTCTAAATTGGCTCACACTGCCATCTACTGGGCGAAAAAGGGAAACGTTTCTCATCAGCACCGCCATGCAGCTGACATGTCACAAAGTTAAAATGACCCACGTATTTTATGATCAACAGACATGTCACACTTATGGAAAAGGTGAACACTTAACGATCTGGCGTCCGCGAATTAGATGTATGCAGGCCAGGCAGCAGACCTGTAATCATTATTATTATTATAATTATTCTCATAGTAGTAGTAGTAGTAGTAGTAGTGGTATTGTTGTTAATAATAATAATAATAATTATTATTATTTTCCAACATTATTACAAGCCTAGTAGTGTATGCAATAAATGCTGTGCAAAAATAAAAACGCTATTTAACGCAATTTATCTTTAATTGCCCATTTATTAGTAAGGCTTTTATTTTGGTAGGGAGGCCATTTGACCCGTGACGTCAGGGGTCACGTGCTTCCGTTTTTTCGTTTTGAGACCTGAAACGAAAAAACGAAAAATTGAAATCCAAAAAACAAAATTCGGCCGTAATTTGCTTGTGTTGGTTTTGTTTTTGGTTTTGAATTGAGAAAGAAAAAACCGTTTTTTCGTTTTTTGGTTGAAAACGAAAAAAGGAAAATTGAGCCATTTTTTCCTTTTTCGTTTGTTGGTTTGGTCAGAAAAACAGATTATACTTTTGGCCCCTGACCCTGCCGGTCGTAAAATATGAAGGTCGGTTTTCCGTTTGTTTTGAGAAAAGTGGAGCTTTGGGTTGGAGCACGTGGCGTTTTGTTCCAGATGTTACTGGTGTTGGTGGCTCCGTTATATTTTACACATGTATTTTAAACATGTCATAAAAGTAAAAATTACTTGATGTCCCAGTGTGTTCACTTACTGGCAATAGAGCTTCTTGTTTGAGAAACAATTGTTGGAAAACATCCCCACGCTTTTTACACACAGTGAAGTGGTGCTGGTGCCAGTTCCGTCGAGCTTAAGCAAAAAAAAACAAAAAAAAAAAACAAACAAAAAACAACAACAACTAACCAACAAACAAACAAACAAACAAACAAACAAACAAACAAACAAACCGTAATGATTGTAAATAATACTCTGCAGCACCCTGAAGACTAACCTTTTTTCCACTCAGTACATCAGCTGTTCCAGCTGTCACCCTCAGGGGGGCGCTATTGGATCAGCCAAGACAAACAGACAGACTGAGAGACAGCGCATATCCCAGGTAATTCATGAATCACACAATTGATTCACATAAATTTGAACTGTGCACATAATTTATCCTGCACAATATCGGGTTTAATATGCCACACTCCACTGCTGCAGAAATACATTTTTATCAGATGCACTTTTTGATTTTGATTTTTTTATTTGAAAGCTGTATCATGTCAAACATGTAATAAAAAGAAAAAGGTGAAACATCACAACGAAAAACAGACTTCCAATCACATAAACAACATGATAGAGTCATCACAAAGGAATAGGAAGAAGAAACACTTATAGCAGATTTCTTGTCTATTTTTTTTAAATATTTGAATCAATTTTATTTATTTATGTCTTTTTTAATCTATGTCGTTTTTATGCACTGAATTGTGTTACTTAAAGGACAATGGCAATACAGATGGTATTGTATTATAATGTATTCTTTGTGGAAGAATTTTGAAAAACAAAAACATAACAACTGTTAGGCAGAGCAGATCGTGTTTCTGGCTCTGAATATGTCTAAATCAACATTTTGGATTGAACTTTATTATTGTCAAAATTTTCACAGCCTGTTTTTGGTTTCACAGACTTACAAAGTCAAGATTACATCAGCATAATTTATAATCTGAATCTGTATTTGGAGTCTTAAAATATTCCCACTTGAAAAATGAAATCCCCGAAAATCTGCAAAAAAAGTTATGCTTTCTCTTTTTTCCACATTCAATACATTAGTCATGTCTGACAATATCATCTGTCAGAGTAAACTCTCTGGATGCTTTTGACTAAGAACTTATACATGCTCGAGCAGCCTCTAGTGGCAGCAGGAGGTTTCTACATACATCACAGCATGCAGCATGCATCCACTTTATGTTCAGTTCAGTAGATAATGATAAGGAAACAAATTTTCTCAAATACAGTCAGGTGACTGGTCAATCACAGGTTAAGGCATGTGATTGTTTGCTTGCTTGGGTTTGTTCTTCCACATACTTTAAAACAGATGTCTGGATGCCGTATCTCTTTTTCAAGGTACTTTCTGTCTTCTGTCATTGTCAGGATCACAGTGATCCAGAGAGTACCTTGCTGTCTCTGCTCCATCTGGAATCATATTTCTCCAAAAAGACAATTGAAAATTTGCCAGTGACTCCTCTTTTTTTTTTTTTTTTTTTTTTTCACAGTATGGGCTTTGTCTAAGTAAAAAAGTTCATAAAAGAATTGCTAAATCATTATACTATTCTATACTATACTAACTACAAACACTATAATGTGAAAATGAGGAAATATAACTATACTCACTGGACTTTCAACCACTTTCAGTTTTTTGTGAAGTGTACAAATTGTTAAACATAATTACAAAGAGAAAAAAAACCTCTTAGAACTTGGTAAAAATAAGAACGCTTATTTATTGACGTATTTTTTTTTTTTTTTTTTTGTCATTTGATGTCCTATTACTTTGCTTGAACAGACCAGTGTGCATTACACAGCAAAAGCTGATCGACCCCAACCAAAGAAAATGGTGTAAAATTAGCAAAAGACTTATAAGGATCTTGTTTTTGTAATTTAGTAATAAAACCTAAATGTTTTCTTATTTCATAATATGCTAATAATAACTTGAGGATTCTGAGGATGAAAGTTACTTTATAGAGATGTTGACCCAAAAGCTTTAAGTCCTGTTCTGGATTCTGTTTAGCCTCTACTCTAGTTATGTAAATCACTGTAAATTGAACATAATTTCAACGTAGAGCACTGTGGTGCGATTGTTCCTACAGGGATGACACAGAGGTAACAGGCTGGACGGACTTTTAACACTAAATGTTGAACTTCCTCTCCTTTTCACAGAGTTTGATCACTTCAATGCAAAGTTACAGCAGCTGTCTGGCCGGCTTTCCAGACAAGCAACCATGTTAACCTTTATAAAGTAGTTTACAGATTATCTTTAAAAAAAAGTTATTTATTTTAGATAACATGAACTGACAGATTATAAAAGCGTGTCCCTCCTTGTAATCCACTATAAATGATTAGCTTTGGTGAAATTGAGCAGCCCACAGTGGGGAAAAAACATTTGATAGCCTTTGATAAGACTTAACGAATCACAGCTTTTATGATTATTGTATTGCAAAGGTTTATGATATTGCATTTTACAACTTAGCTGTAATCGTTTTGGTCTTGAAAAACGTGGTAGCAGAGCGATAGTATTGCGATGTTGCTTGAATGGTCGTACAAATGTCAGATCAGATGGACAAAGGTTAAAAAAAATTGAATGGAATTATTTAAGCTATTAGAATTATTGATCCATGCGATCAATATTATCTGTGTGGAACATGGAACATAAGTGATAAGGAATGAAATTTAATGAGAGTAACCTTGGAGGAAATCTCCAAGAAGCTGGTACCGACTGTTGGTACAATGATTAACTGTGATTTCGAATATCAGGATGGGCAAACTTCCAACTTCCGACAATACAATATAACGTGTCCGCAATGGCAATGTAATGACCTTTTGGAAAAAGATTAACACAATTCAAACAAATGCTGTGCCATGCTTCGTGTACCTGTAATCTTTTATCTCCAAAGGAAATTCTGCTGACAGACAGCAACAGTCAATGTGCAGTGTCAAGACATCCAATTATGACAATGCAAATTCTGCAGATCTCTCTACACACACACACACACACACACACACATTCCAACTGCTGGCAAGTCACCCAACAGCTAAATTTTTTTACTCATGAAATCACACATGATATACATGTTTTTGAGATGAAAAGAAAGAAATTGAAGCTAAATTCAACGATGAATTTAAACTACATGTAATATGATGATTCATGCTAATGAACTGAATCACTTTTATTTAAATCCTTGACAATTTTAAAACTATGGCGCTTTCAAATGTGAGGGCTCTGAAGTGGAGGAGCAGTGTGCTTAGTGAGAAAGGAAGTCTTAAACATTTCACTTTCGTACATACAAACATAAATGTATATGTAGGATGTGGAGAAAAAATATTGTCAATGTTGAACATCTTCAAGAATTATATGAATATATGAACACCTATGAACTGAAGATGACGAAGCATCTTTCTCTTAGTGCATCCTTACATAATGAAGAAAGATATCATCTTCCAATATTCCGACCCATGGCGTTTTATTACCGCGTTGTGATATGGTCAGAAAGACTCTGAACTCTGTGATAACTGGATCTGCAGCCAGAACTTGTGTTGAAAAATAACCAGTTTAGCAATATGACTTCAGCATTAGAAAGGAAAAACCATTTTTGAATATATTAAAACTCATAAATGTAGGGACATTAAAGTTTACAATCGTTAATGAATTAAGAGTGCTGACTTTGTTTGGAACCTACATGTGGGTTACTCTTTTGAGGAAAATACTATTATTTTATCATAGATATCATTTCTACAGATCATCTGTAAAGTTTTCATTTTCAAGAAAGTCCTGTGAAATCACTTGGCATGAATTTACTTGTCATTACATATAGTCCAAAATAGGATAAATCAGAAAGTGCAGTGGTAGGATGTATGACATTTTCAATCATTTAAAAAAAAATAATCAACAGTAACAAGGCCCTTCAGGTTTTCTCTGATCTCATACTGAAATGTTGGGACTCTGATGGGACGGTTTCAGGCCTTGTTGGGATTTGGTTCCAGGTTGATGGTGCAAAACAAGAGTAGAGGTTGTGAACAGCATGTCGATGGATGAATATGGTGGCCTCCTTCCACCAATGGATCAGTGTAAGAATCTGCATAGAGATAATGATATCCACATGACCAAGGAATAAGAAATACAATGATGGCCAAGACATTAACATCCATTTATAAATCAGAGGACTCTGTGAAAAGCTGAATCTAATAAATGAAGAGATTGTGTCATGGTTCACATTTAGTTTCTTGTTATTTTTGAGTTTCTGAGTCTCTTTCGTCTCAGGCTGCTTGACTTACCCTCCTCCTGTCCTCGTTCTCTGCCCTGATGCGTTTCACCTGTGTGTGAGTGAGTGATTGTCTGGGCCTGGTAGCTCTGGTATATATTGGGACTTTTCTTAGGTGTCTTGTTTGCCAGTTTGTCTGTTTCCCTGTGGTTTCTGTGTTCCTTGTGCTCGGTTGTGTTTGGATTTGTGTTTTGATGACACGACTGTTAGCTGCTCGCTCCACTTCTACTTTCCTCAGTGCTTCTAATGTGCTTCCACTTAAATCACAGTGTCTCGCAGCTTGTGCTGCCAGATTAATGAAACAGCACAAGCGTCCAACAAAACAAGGGAGGAAGTGGCAGGTGCAAGCCATTTCCGACCAAAACATGATATTTCTAAAGAGTAAATCAAATTTCTGAACTGAAAACTAAAATGACCAAAATAAGCCTTGAAGTTTTCATTAATAAAATCAGAAAAACTATGCGAGAGGCTACAAGCTCAGTGGCGCAACCTTCTGGTGTCATGATACAGATTGTCATGAAAGACGCTTTCTTCTTATTAGAGAACAGCATGGCCCAAGCCTTCTTGGCATTTAACACAAGTTTGGGCTCATTCAGCTGTGACTTGATTCAAAAGTCAGGGAAACTGTATGAGAATAACTGTAAACAACCATCAGGGGCATAAAGATGAAGTGAAGCATTATGATAACACGTTTTGCTTAAACTATGCGCATCCAGAGGTCAACACTTACAGAAAACCATGACCAACATTTAGTTGGACCGGAGATGATCCATTGACTTGAACCACCTGCTTTCAGTGGGATAGATAATCAACCCAGAGAGTGGTCAGACAGGTGTAAGTCACATACGGTGTGGGACAAAATGTCACGATCAACAGAACCGAAGTCCTTACAGTAGTGGACTACGAGGGCAGCATGCTGATTTTTAGTGTTTAAAACCTCAATAATGTCACTGAGAAATTGTACAGCTGCACTGCTTGTACTGTGCTTCTTGCTGCAATTAGACTGACAGTCTGTCTGTGATGGACATACCCAGATGGGTATGATCGTCAAGATGTTGTGCCAACAAAGACAAATTGTATGCCAGGGACTACAAGTGACTGAATGTATCTGGGGATTTCTGTAAAACGATGCCCTCTCTGAGATCCTCCTGGACACAGGTTTTGGACAGATACAGTGACAGCTGTCACGGTGGTTGCCCCGCCTGTGCCCTGTGAGTTGGCTTTGTTCTCAGGCTCTGGGCCTGGTGTTGAGTTGGACTGATTATAAAAGGGTTCAGATTTTGTTAGCTGCTCGCAATAAACGTCATGTTTACACCCTTTGAAATACTTATAAACTGGGCCCAAAGATCAGAAGACACTTACATAATCTTACTCTCATTGTTTGTTCAATCTCTTCCAAAATGTATCATGCTTCATTTGTTCACTCCAGGTTCCAGGTCTGACTGGAAAATACACAATAAAATGAGACATTTGATCCTTTTATGATGAATTTAGTGGAACGTAGTGTGCATGTATCATGTCGATCATCAGAAAGTTTTTTGATTTCTCGAGATTTTCTTTATTTGTGGACTTTGGTGTAACTGTAAGATGGTGAAAAGAACCTGTTGTAAGTGTAATTGTTGACGAATAGCAACTCCAAGTTAAATGGAACGACTCTGTTGACGGCTTGTTGCATGGGAGGGCAACAGATCAGGCTTGTAGTACATAGATGCTCCTTCGGGGGGTGATTGTGGTGCTGGATGCCAAACACTTTTTCCATTAGAAGGAGATGACTGTTTTACATTTTCATTTCATAATGTTGCATGTGCAGAAGGAAACATTTTAACAACAGCTGTACACAAAAGTATTAGTGAACACCTTTTGCTTAGTGTGCCATTTTAAAAGGTTTTCTGAGACCTGCAATGAAATTACTGTGTAAATCAGCAGCCAAAATGCAACAAATTATATGTTTTTAACTTGAAAACATTGTTGCGTTGTATGTCTTTACTACTAGACTTGAGACCAAGACGTGCATTCACTCTCAGAACTCCTTTATCATCTCTAATGTAATCCAGTTCATATTCTCTCTGCATAGATGCATGTCTGTGGCCCTCGCTCTCTCTTGCAGCTGATAGGACATGCCTCGGTGACGGTATTGCAACTTGGTGGAGCACTTCGGCACAACTGTCAAAAATGTTTGCAAACTCAGTAATTAGTCATAATTTACTATATGATGCTCAAAACACCATTAAAATATACTCAGATCATTCTCATAGCCTGCAGACATGATGTTTAAATCATTAATGGATGACTAAAACTTCATTTGGTTATTCATTGCTAGATTACGTGAACCACACAGCCTCATGTTTAACTTCTATACAGATATTTATATAATAAATCTCTTCAGTTTGAACCTTTGTGTGATATCAGAAACTCCTGTCCACATCATAAAGTCTCACAACAGTTTGACCATGGCAGTTATGAAACCGCGTGTGACTGAAAGTTCAAGATTGTAAACACAACTTCTATAAAAGGCCAGCCCTGCTCGGGCTGATTCACACCAAGACACCATGTCTGTGTTGGGGAATATCGTCTTGGTGTTTCTGATAGCTGCTTTAAGCAGCTCGACGAGCCTGGTACATGGACACAAAAAGCGGCCGTTGGACACTTTTGCTATGCACCACTCCCTAAAAAGGTATTGTATTTGATTTGATTAATTCATTTTCAACATGCATAAAAGGGAAAGAAAATGAAAAATAAGACGTGAACGGCAAGGAGTAGGAAGAAGTAAATAAATTTGTTTATTCCTACCCCTCAAGTGCCTCTGCATCCTTTTGCTCTCATAACCAGAAATTAAATAAGCACAACTGTATCTGCTATGTCATCATGCTCAGACAATTTGGCATTACGCTCAATCTGATGTTAAAAATTCTCAATCACTGAAATAAGCACACTGTCCACTGACAACTCCTGATAACAACTTATGCATAATGCAACTCTGAAGACTCAGTTATTTGTATTTCTTTTAAAATTGATTTCCGTTTATTTGTTTGAAAACCTTGTTTGGAACCTTGAAATTTAGTTTTTCGCTTAGCATTTCTAATAATGCTGCTTCGTACTTTCTAAATGCCTTTAAAATTATTTTGTATACTTTCACAGTATTTCATAACAATAGTCCTTCTTACATATTATCACAATGTTAAAGTTTTAATATTTCTTGTACTTATTTTCTGCCTACTTAGTTCTGTACTTTAAATACTGGATACAGTATTTTTCTTGATCACGCATTTTTTTAATGTCTGTTATCCACTAAGTATCATTAAGATTTCCTTGTAAATTTCTTTGTAAATTGTATATCATCTTAAGTATAATCTCAAAAGTACCATAGGCATTATCAATGTTTTTCTTGAAAAATTGGTTCCCAGTCAAATGTTTGGAAATCTTTTTTAGTTTTTTTCAAGGATTGCTCTGTTTTGACATCTGTATGATGTGAGCAAATCTTCTGTGTGAACGTAAAAAACGTATTCATATTAGATATTATAGCTGATTGGCTCACAAACAACATTGTAAGAACATTGCAACATTGTATAAAGGGTGTTTGCAATCACATAAACATGCTACAAAGTATTTCTATGTGGGAAAAAGGAATGCAGAGGAACATTGAGTAAATTGAATAAACAGTCAAGTCAGAGTTTATTTTCAGTGATAAATTAGGAAGGTTAAATGTTCAGAAAGTGTTCTTGTTTTCACATATCATTCTGTGTATTACACCCTACAGTCTTCCAGACGTCAGGAAGATGAGTGACCTCAGAAACAGTTACCAAACTGTGTGGGACAAGTTCAGAGGTCAAACTGCAGCTGATCGAGATGCTTTCCTGACTGACTCATTCCCTAACGGCTTCCAGTGGGCCACTTCCAGTGAGTCCTTCAAGGTTGAAGGAGGATGGTCAGTGGGAGGAAAGGGTGAGACCATTTGGGACCGCTTCGGGCATCAAGGTCAAGCTTTTGAAAATCAGACTGCTGACCTGGCATGTGACAGCTACCGCAAGGTTATTTATGACGTCTACCTCCTGCGAAGTCTTCAAGTCAACACCTTCCAGTTTTCTATCTCCTGGGCCCGCATTTTCCCTTCAGGCCACAAAGACAGCCAATCAGAGGATGGGGTTCGCTACTATAACAGCCTCATTGACACTCTCATAGAATCAGGCATCAAACCTATTGTCACTCTCTACCACTGGGATCTGCCCCAGAGTCTCCAGGACAGAGGTGGGTGGGCTGACGCTTCCATTGTCGAGGCCTTCAAAGAGTACGCAGATTTTTGTTTTTCTGAATTTGGGGACCGGGTCAAGACCTGGAACACATTCAGTAGTCCCTGGGTGGTGAGCCATGCTGGATATGGCACCGGTGAACATGCTCCTGGTGTCAAGGACTACGTGACTGCAGCCTATCAGGTGATAATAAAACTCATAATAAACATCTCAGTGTTTCACTGGGGGTGAGGTCCATTCAACTTACACTTGTTTTTGCATTTTTTCAGGTCACTCACAATATTCTGAAGTCCCATGCTGAAGCCTGGCATGTCTACAGTGACAAGTACAGAACGGCACAACAAGGTCAAGTGGGCATCGCATTAAACGCTGACTGGGCAGAACCAGCAGATCCCTCCAAATCTGAAGATGTTGCTGCTGCAGAGCGCTACCTTGAGTTTATGCTGGGCTGGTTTGCACATCCCATATTTGGAGCCGGAGACTATCCTTCAATTCTGAAAACTCAAATTGAAGAGAAAAGAGCAGCATGTCCATCCTCTGTGCCTGCAATACTACCAACATTCACTCCTGCAGAAATTACTAGAATCCGTGGCACGGCTGACTTTTTTGGACTGAACCATTACACCTCCCGGGTAATCACACATGTTGATGGTGGCTGCGTCGCAGGTCCTGAGGGGGTGGGTAACTTCAGATCAGCTGTGCACCCCTCAGGGAGCTCTGTGCCTTTTGGCCTGAGAAGGCTTCTAAACTACATTTCAACAGTGTACTTACAAACTAGGAAAGTACCAATCTATATAACTGGGAATGGGATGCCAACAGAGTACACTGGGGATGTCATCAATGATCAAAGCAGAATACAGTACTTAAGGAGCTACATCAATGAGGCTTTGAAAGGTATGTTGAGAATAAAAATTCATTAATTTCAAACATCTATTTAAACAATATTGTGGCTAAAAATCTCCATTTCTTTTTCCAACAGCTGTCAAACAGGACAGTGTAGACGTGCAGAGATTTACTGTACAGTCACTTCTGGATGGCTTTGAAGGTCCACAAGGCTATAGCGAACGTTTTGGTCTGCATTATGTCAACTTCGATCTGCCTGACAGACCCAGGACCCCAAAACAATCTGCCTACTTTTACTCAGAGGTCATTGAGAAAAATGGTTTTGCTCCACAAAACACAGTCTTTCATAGTTCACAAGAGAAAAAGCTGAAGTCAAAGAAAGTAGGACCACTGCCACCGTCCACCGTCCCATCCAGCGCCAAAGATGTTTGGAGAAAGTTCTCAGGTCAAACTGTTTTGGAGAGAAAGTTGTATCACTTTGGTACTTTCCCAGATGACTTCAGCTGGGGAGTTTCTTCTTCAGCTTACCAGATTGAAGGTGGCTGGAATGCTGATGGGAAAGGGCCCAGTGTCTGGGATACCTTAACTAGTACAGGTGGCAGCGGTGTCCCTGAGGATGCCAATGGACAAGTTGCCTGTGATAGTTACAACAGATTTAAAGAAGATGTTTACATGCTGCGAGGTCTGAGGGTAAACTCATACAGATTTTCTATTTCCTGGTCCAGGATCTTTCCTAATGGAAGGCGTTCCTCCCTGAACCAGAAAGGGGTTGACTACTACAACAATCTCATTAACAGCCTTGTAGAAGCAAATATCTCCCCTATAGTAACACTTTATCATTATGACCTCCCTACTGCTTTGCAAACTGAGCTGAATGGCTGGGAAAATCCTGAAATGATTGATATTTTTAATGAGTATGCTGACTTCTGTTTTGCCACGTTTGGTGACAGAGTGAAATTTTGGATAACTTTCCAGCAGCCTTACACAATTGCTTGGTTAGGATATGGAATTGGACAGTATCCTCCAAGGATTAGAAATCCAGGAACAGCACCATACCAAGTTGGACACAACCTGATTAAAGCTCACGCTACAGCTTACCACACATATGATGATAAGTATCGTGGTTCCCAATTTGGCAAAGTCTCCATTGCTCTAAATGCTGATTGGATCGAGCCTGCTGACGCTAATAATCCCCGTGAGATATACGCTGCTGACCGTGCAATGCAATTCCAATTAGGTTGGTTTGCTCACCCCATTTTCAAGAATGGTGACTATCCTGATGCACTGAAGTGGCAAGTTGGAAACAAAAGTGAACTCCAAGAACTTTCAGAGTCAAGATTACCCTCCTTCAGTGAAGAAGATAAGAACTTCATCAAGGGAACTGCCGACATGTTTTGTACAAATCATTATACCTCAAGAATAGCAGGCCATGCAATAACTGCAATTAACCCCCCATCCATGGAGAATGACTATGACTTTACACTGTCCGAAATGTTTGATCAACCAACCACGCCTATCGAAAACCAGAGAGCTGTGTCTCATGGCTTGAGAAGACTTCTCAACTGGATCAAAGAGGAATATGGAAATCCAGAGATTTACATTACTGAGAATGGAGTTACTTCAGATAGGTGGACCACATTTGACGACACAGACAGAATCTTTTTGTACAAAACTTATATTGACGAGGCTTTAAAGGGTGAGTGTGCACATCAGTTTTGAGGTTTGTTTTTTGTAAGATTTAATTGTTTGTGATGTTGTGAAAAGTCTAGCTTTTAGTCAGTTTTGGTGATGCCAGTATATATCAGTTACCATACTGTGCTAGGTTATTCGTTTTGACAAATAAGTTAAGTTTGACGATATACGTGGCATTGTTATAGCTCAGTGATCATTTCTATCCTGTCATTTATCATATAGCTCAGAATCTGGATGGAGTGAATGTGAAAGGATACATGGCAACATCACTCATGGATTCCTTTGAGTGGACCAGAGGATATCTATTTGCATATGGCCTGCACCATGTTGATTTTACAAACCCAAACCGGCCAAGGACACCAAAGCGCTCGGCACATTATTACTCCCAGATCGTTAAGGACAATGGCTTCCCAATTCCAGAGGATGACAAGTTTCTTTATGGACACTTTCCTGAAGGTTTTCGCTGGAGCACTTCCAGCTCTGCTTATCAGGTAGGCCATCATTGCACATCATTTTCAACAGATTTTCTGGAAATGATTCCTTAATTTATTGTTATTGTGATTTTAGATTGAAGGAGGCTGGAGAGCTGATGGAAAAGGACTAAGTATTTGGGATGAGTTTTCCCATACTCCTTCCAAAGTGCACAACAGTGACACTGGGGACATCGGCTGTAATAGCTACAACAAGATCACGGAGGATGTGGAAGTACTTAAGAGACTGAAAGTCACGTCCTATCGATTTTCTATCTCCTGGTCCAGAGTCTTGCCTGATGGTACTATCAATAACATCAATGAAGCTGGACTGAACTACTATCATAGATTACTCGATGCCTTGCTTGCAGAGAACATTGAACCACAGGTAAACAGTGATATTGTCTGGATTACTAAAAGCCTTTTACTTTTTAAAACTGACAATGGCTGCAACGTGTAGTATCTGGATAAACTTGTGTAAGACTTGGCATGAATCAAAATGCCTGGAGAGACGACCTGAGACAAACTTGTTGGGTTTATGAACTCCAAACACATTGTCTTGTGATTTCATAGGAATATGAACACAGACAAGTTTAGTTCATTATCCAAAGTTATCTAGATTATGAACTAAACCTTCATCAGAAACATTCAACCTGACCTTCCAAAAGCACATTACATTGATGATTGGTTTCAATTTTTACTTGAAATCTGATCATCAGCGTGCGATCCGTTCCAAAAACTTAATTTGTTTTTGTCTGGATAATTGGGTGGGGTTAATGATGGAATATCAGACCACACCAATAAGAGTAGAGCCGGTCATACATGTGACCTCAAACAAACAAAAACTACAAAAAGTAAGAAATTGCATTTTAAATTTCACGTGGTTATTTTAATAAAATGCTTACGTGAATGCTAAGGTGGCCTCATGATGCAACAGTGGGTCTTTTTATGTGTAGACCAACAGAACTGTGAGCATTAAAACACATATTGCTTTGAAATATAATCAATGGTACTGACACTTTATTTCATTTTTCAGGTTACCTTGTATCACTGGGACCTTCCTCTGGCTCTGCAGAAAGATGGAGGCTGGGAGAATGACACCATTGTCCAGCGCTTCAAAGAATATGCTGATCTTATATTCGAACGACTTGGGCCCAAAGTGAAGTTCTGGATCACTCACAATGAAGCCTGGATTGTGGCCTACCTTGGCTATGGAGTTGGCGCTTTTGCTCCAGGTAACAGCTTCCTTAACATCAAATGCCGCCTTGAACATCTTGAAACATTCATGAATTTTGTCTGGAACTAATGTTCTTTGAAATGTTCCAGGTCTCGTTGGCAACCAGTATATTACTGCTCACAACCTGATCAGGTCCCATGCCGAGGCTTGGCATGTTTATAATGACAAGTATCGAGCAACACAGAATGGCATCATCTCCATTACAATCAATTCAGAGTGGGCAGACCCAAGAAACCCATACAAGCACGAGGACTGGGTTGCACAAGAACGCTACATGCAGGTAGAGAAATGAAGTTATGAAATGTTGCTGTTTTTTTTTTTTTAACTGCTTACCAAATGGATGATATTTCATCTACCAGAAATTCATCTGGTTTCCTTGGTAGACTTTTCAGCACATTCATTGTCATAAAGATATTTTACACTAATCCTCACCATTCCACAGTTCTTCATTGGTTGGTTTGCCCATCCCATCTTCAGAGGTGATTATCCTGAGCTGATGAAAAAAGTTGTTCGTGAAAGAAGCCTTGCTGCAGGACTCCCAAAATCACGGTAAAACTGTGATCAGTACTATTGCATGCATGGTAATGACTTGAGATTCAGACCATATTATTGTAGTTCAATCAATCAAAAAGCCCAATTTTATTCCACTGATACTCCCACAGATCATTTCAATGATATAGGATGAACTTTTTTTTCAGTTTGCACCTTCCTTGGTGAGGCAGATAACCCTCCAAATTGAAGGGAAATTATAAACTCAACAGCTGCATTGCCATTGCATACTGTATGTTAAAGACCCATCAGATCGTTTCAAGTAAAAGCACTGGAGCAGTTATGATTTTTTTTTTTTGTAAATGGACCCATATTATCGCAAGTGAAAAATAAGAATACATCTGAGAGTCAATCAAAAAGGACTGCATGATGTGAGACATTGTGTTACAGAGCTGTGGGTTGTATTGATGTTCGAAATATGCAACACTTTCAAAGCACGTGATCAATAATTATATTAAACCCGATCTGAATCGCATTGATCAGAAGGTAATGGCTTGTATGCAAGAAGTTTCAGAAAAAGTTTGAAAAATGTGCTTTTCTTTCTTCTTATGCAGGCTCCCAGAGTTCACCCCTGAAGAAATCGCAAGGATCAATGGGACTCATGATTACTTTGGCTTTAACTTTTACACGGGAGTTCTTGGATTTCATATTGAGCAACCACTCGATCAGCAGACTTATGAAGGTGATCGGTAAGTTGAAATGAAAACAAGACTTTCAGATGGTAACTTGGAAGTGGATTGCAGACAGAAATCGAATCAGTTGATCAAAAAGGCACTTTGCCTTGCTTTAGGAGTACCTAACATATAAACATCTATATTAAAAGCAAAGGCACTTGAATTGGATATGAAAATATTAAACTGAACGTTACATGATCACTGATGCTGACTAACCTCTGATCAAATACACAGGTCAGTTGCCTTTATTCCTGATCGTTCCTGGATCGATTCTGGCTCTTCCTGGCTGAAGATCACACCATTTGCATTCAGGAGACTCCTCAAATTCATAAAGGATAATTACGGAAACCCACCCGTCTATGTCACTGAAAATGGGATCTCGGAAGCAGGAGAAGTGGACTTAAATGACGCTCACAGAATATACTTCTATGAGCACTACATTGATGAAGCTTTGAAAGGTACCAAGATCAGTGGGAACAAAGCAGACAGATTTAAGATAGCTTTATGGCATTATATATTTTGCATCCCATAAATGTAATAACAGAGTAGTATCAGAAATTTATGAAATCTGAGATTTTCATACATCTTCTTAAGGTAGGCTAGAAAACTCTAACAATTTTTTTTTTCTTTTTTTCTTTTTTCAGCTATTCGTCTGGATGGAGTTGATGTGAGAGGATACACCGCCTGGTCACTAATGGACAACTTCGAGTGGGCTTCTGGTTACAGTGAGCGTTTCGGACTTTTCTATGTAAATCGCTCCGACCCCAACCTTCCAAGAATTCCCAAGGCATCAGCAGCGCGTTATACCTCCATCATCATGTGCAACGGTTTCCCAGATCCAGATAAAGGACCCCATGCATGTTTGAAGTCTGGCACTGGTACTGGTGACAATAATAATAATAATAATATTAATCATAATAATATGTTCTCATATTCTAAAAGAATACAGTCACTTAATTTTTTGGTAGAATTACTGACATTCTCAATGTTTTTTCCTTTTCTCACCCTTTTGCTACAGGTGCAGACCCGCCCGAGACCACCGTGAACAAAGTGGACTTTTTGGGTTTGCAGCTTTTGCCTGAAGACGCTGAAGTGGGACTTTATGTCCTCTTTGCGTTTCTGCTTGTAGCCGTACTCAGCATTATTTTTGCTGTCTATATGGTCATGAAAACTAAAAAGAAAGCAAGGAAAATGAGCTCTGAGATGAAGATGGAGAAAATGTGAAGAAAAGATACACAATTGTATTAAACTGCCCCAGCATTTCTTGTATTCTGCTCACTGAATTATGATCATATTCAACTGAGTACTGTATGCAGTATCTAACTTTTTTATGTGTTGTTCGAAACTCAAAATGTGACATATGAAATATTTAAATATTTAATACGGATTGGTCATGTGTATGTCATGTTGTCGATGTAATCATCACCCCTATTATGAGGAATAATAAAAAAAAAAACTTGTACTCTGCCTCGTCGCTCCCCCTTTGTAATTCTGTTTAGAATGGCATGGACAGAGAGATTGTTGGATGGATGAATATATAGCTTCAAAATGTCAGTCAATGTTGCTGAATGACCTCTGGAGGGCGCAAGTCAATTATCTTCAAGGCTACAGTTACTATTAAATCTCACACAGCAGAGCAGTGGCAGGCCCTCTCGCCTCTGTGGTGGGAATTTCTAATGAGTGCATGCTTAACTGTCTCAGTGGTACTGTCTTAGTCACAATGAGAAGTTGATGGGTTGAAATGCTGACCAGACTCATCTGTGTGGCTTTTTCACAGTCTGAAGAAAAATGCATGAATTGGTGAAATTGCCTGTGAGTGTGTGAGACTGTCTCAGATGCCTTTACCCACAATTGGCTGGGATTGTCACCGGCACATCGCCCAACCCTGCATACAATATGATAAGGGGATAAAGTGATATACTCAGTTGCTTGCTCTATAACTAGCATTTCTGAGTGAAATAAAAATATGAGTTGCATCTACAGCAGGGTATAGATTGCAAGTGCCTTAAAAAAATAAACAAAAATAACCCTGAATTACTTAAGACCAACATTAAGATGTGTGGGGTTGTATCTTCATGGGAATGTATCCAAATCTCCAGAGCAAATTAAAAGTTACCTCTAAAAAGATCTGGAAAATTGTGTAAAGTTCTCAGCAAGAACCTTTTTGTTCCAAATCAAGGAACAATATTTACAGAAGATGTTACACTGGGAGAGTGAAGGTACCAGTTCAGGTTCGGATAATGTAAAAATACATTTGAAAAAGCTATTAATATAATTAAATACCCTCATAAGTTAACAATTGTCATGCTGTTTCAAAATGGACAGTTTATCATCAAGATATTAACTATATAATTTTCTTTCTGCACCATTCGCGTTATAATGAACATCTTCTGTACCGGCTGTGTGCCACTCTGTTCATTTCTTGGGATTTGTGTCTTCAATGTTTTCAGATTTGATCGAACGTTTCATAATCCAGTAGAGTTTCCTCTTAAAATTTTATTGTCCCCTCTGTCCTTGCACTTCTATCGATGTGTCCAATGTCCTGTACAATAAAAACTTGGAAATGATAACTTTTGACACAGACAATGTACTTTGTTGTGTTGTTATCGGCAAGATTAGTAAAGATATTATTAATGTTGCACAATCAAAAGTGATCCTGCTGTGTCTGGATATTTTTCAGATAAAGGATCAAACACCATACAGCGTCAATAAATTATTCTGTTGGTGAGTATATGAACTCAATAAATCAATGCTGAAGTCCCGACAAGAGAGAGAAAGACAGTCAATGGATGACATTCAGTTCTACCTGTCCTCCAATCTTACTGCATTACTTCCTCTCACTCACTCGTAACTTTCTCAAACTCAACAGATATAAAACAAATTCTTCTCACTGGTACCAAATAAACACTCCATGAATCTGACAGTTTTTCATTAAACATTGACAGCGCTGCAGTAGATCAAGAGTCCGCGTGCTATCAGCTGCGTGACAGCACTCTTACCTTTACCTCCCACATCAACAACATCACCCTGACTTTTAACCCCTCTCTCTGAAACCACCTCTGTTCACCCATTCATCCAAAAGTTGTCTGCTTGCTTGCATCATCTGAAGGACTCGCTCCACACAAGGTCCCGACATTTCAAATTCTATCTAAAAACACACCTGTTCAAACTGGCCTTCCCCTCCTGAAACAGTGAAATTTCATTATTTCCTCAGAATTTAGACTTTCCCGGTGATGTGCAGGTTCTTTTTGGTAAGATACAGATTGATGTGGTAAATGTCGAACCCCGGCAGCTTCCTCCTGTACCTTAACAGCACTGCTTTGTGGTCTGTCCTCTGAGACTGGAACAATGGGGTCACCTGGCACTCCAGAGAGTCTGACACCACCTCAATGTCATTCACTCCACCATCCGGCTTTCTAAAAACATTATGCACTTTTCCTACTCTGTATTTGTGAGGTTAAGTATTTTCACCTCCTGAGCTCTGAAAGCAGATTCCAGACACCAGTAGTCTCTCAAACCTTATATGAGTTACACTACATGCTAACTCAGGACTCTTCATGCTCACTAATCTGTGAGCATGAAGAGATCTGTGTCTGTTGAAGAAGAATAGCCTTTATTGTAATTATACAAGTGTACAACGAAATTGAAGACCTTCTCCTTCAGTGCAAGTAATAAGTTGAAGTAAAAGTCTAAATAAGTATATAAAAAAGTAGCAGCAACCGCAGTGGCATCAATATTGCACATTTGCATTTACTCTTGTGACCAGAGTAGTTGTAAAGCCGAGTTCAGGGTGGTGATGGCTCTCGGGAAAAAGCTGTTTTTCAGTCTATTAGTCTTTGTTTTAATGCACCTGTAGCGCCTGCCAGAGGGCAGGGGATGTGATCTGTCCTTGATGATGTTGCGAGCTCTGCTGAGGCACCGGCTGGAGTAGATGTCCATCAGGGAGGGGAGAGGGCAGCCGACGATTCGCAGTGCTGCCTTGACTGTCCTCTGAAGCCTCACTCTGTCCACCTCGGTGCAGGTCCCGTACCAGGTGGAGATGCAGTAGCTCAGCAGGCTCTGAATGGACGAGCGGTAGAAGGCTAGCAGCAGCTCCCTGTCCAGGTTGTTTCTCCTGAGGACTCTCAGGAAGTGGAGACCCTGCTGGGCCTTCTTGATGACAGCTGTGATGTTGGCTGTCCAGGAGAGGTCATCGGAGATCTGGACTCCCAGGAACCTGAACGTGTGGATATTCAGGTTCACTGACATTCAGGTTCAGGAGCACTGATGTGATCATTAGACTCCATTCTTAAAGGTATAATACAGGATTTTCTCGAAAAGACAAAGCCAAACGTCTGTTACTCACTTTTTGAACAACGCGCATGCTCCAGACCATCCGCCCGGCTCTCCTGCTTCTCCCAGGAAACGCGGAAGCGTGCGAGCACGATTTCCTCTTCTCCGGACGTGCACGGCTCTGTTTACAGTTTCTGCGATCGGCCTCGCTCATACATAAAGCTTGTTTTCTGAAACAGTAACAGTTTCATTATGTCAGACTCGCCATCTGTAAGTACTAGCTCAGAAGCTCACCGGCTACATAAACACTCTGAATGCGCATGCGCAAAAGGGAGAAGCTTATTGGGCGCAAGCAAACTGCCTTACAAAACCAGCTCGTCAGAATGATTGACAAACAGACCCACCAATTATTTAGGTGATCCACCCGGAAATCAAAATCCTGTATTACACTTTTAATTCTTCAAAATGCCAAAATCAGCGATGACCCCGGTGGCCTTTTAATGAATGATTTTTTTTTTTAAAACAATACTGTTGTAAAAATGTTTTCCCTCCATGTTTTTCTCTTCTACATGTTGACAGTCCGCATTTCCCTGAGTATCAGTGGACTTATATATTCATCATTGATTGTGAAACTAGTGATTTCTAGAAGTTATGAAGCGTTGTACAACATGAATACATGAAACAAAACAAACAAAAAAGGTGGTTTTTTTGTAAAAAATCACATGAAAATAGACATCTACAGAAAAGACACCTATGGTTTGAGATAAGTTTTGAAACCTGCAGATGTTGTGTCTGAACATATTCATTAAATGTTTGTGTGATATTTTGGTCCAATATTTTAATAATTATTGGGGTTTGTAATCACATTATGATTTTTTTGTCACATATAGTAGTCAAACCCTTTCTCCGTGGTCAATAGGGTGCATTTCAACCCCTTTCATATCACTACTTATATGAGAACCAAAACAGTTTCGAGAACCTCAGCATAGATGTGAGTGAAACTTGTACAGTTGCACATTTACGAATGTGCAACCAGCAATCTGCAGTCACTATGTCTTCAGGTCAGAATGGTCCTGGGGCAGTTTATTAGAATGCTCATCAATGAATGAAATGCACCACCAGTGAAACACACCAAAACAATTATTTCTTAAAGAAATCCAATGAGAGCATTGACAAGGCTGTTGTAGTCGAGAACCCCATGCTCTGATTGTCTGTCTTTGTAACCTGAAGGGAAAATGCAGGTCCAGGAGGTAGAAAACTGGAAGGTGTTGACTTGAAAACCTTGCAGGAGGTAAATGTCATAATCCAGCTCCTGGTCACTGTCACGTGCCAGGTCAGCAGTCTGACTGTCAAAAGCTTGGCCTTGATGCCCGAAGTGGTCCCAAATGATCTCACCCCCTGTCAAACTCCTTCAACCCTAAAGGACTCAGTGAATGTGGCCCACTGGCAGCCAGCATCGAACGATTCAGTCAGGAAAGGATCTCCTTCAGTTTGGGTTTGACCTTCAAACCTTTGCCACACATTTGAACTCACTTATTTGGTTGAATTGTGGAATACTGTAAATTCTAGAAAAAGGACGTGAAAAAAAGTCATTGGCATTTCTTATGAATAACACCAACAACAGTTTAATGGCAATTCAATTCTTTTTTTTTTTAAGATAACATAACTAAATGAGGAACCTTGATCAAAGAGGGACTGAATTTTGCAACAATTCATATTTTGTTTAACAAACATGTGAGCTCAAATTTACAAAGCTTGTACTACAGTTTTCATCTCACCCACTCACTTATACAGTCTCCTTTTACACTCCAGATTTTATGGTTGTTTATTTCAAATAGGCTGGAACTATTATAAAAAAAAAAAAAAAAAACGTGTCCACAGGTTGTACTCCATGATAAACGTGGCTGGCTGTATTAAACTTTATCAGCTCAAAGCAATAGGAAAGCACAGTAATTCAAGCCCTTTGATAAGACTCCCATGCTTTTATGATTATTGTTTTGTAAAATTTTATGATATTGTTGTTAGCAACTCAGTTGTACTCTGCCTGGTCACTGAAGCCGACAGCCATGCTTTCCTGAATTTTTTCGCTGATAAAATCAAGAAGCTCAAGGACAACATGCCACCCCCTCAGTGTGGTGCCTCAGCTGCTGCTGAGCCTATCTCCAGCTTGTGGTTCACCTTCGAGTCTGTAACTCTTGCTGATGTTCTGGCTCTGGTAAACAAGACGAAACTCTCACCCTGTTCCTCTGACGTCATTCCCTGTAGACTCTTCCCAGAGGTTCTGGAGGCAGTTGGTCCCTCGGTCACTGAAATGATAACCCTCTCTCTGTCATCAGGTGTGTTCCCGAATGCCTTCAAGCACGCCATTGTGGAGCCTCTTCTAAAAAAAGGAGGTTTAGACCCAGCAGACCGAAATAGTTATAGGCCCATCTCTAAGCTGCCATTTCTGTCAAAGATTCTTGAGAAGGTGGTCTGCAATCAGCTGTCTTCCTACCTCGACCAATACAACCTCTTCGACAAATTCCAATCTGGCTTCCGTAAGCACCACTCCACAGAAACAGCCCTACTAAAAGTGTCCAGTGACATAATGATGTCTGCCGATTCGGGCAGTTGCACCGTACTAGTTCTCTTGGATCTGTCCTCAGCGTTTGACACTGTTGACCATCAGGTCCTGTTATGTAGACTGAGGGACCATGTGGGACTGTCGGGGTTGGTTCTCCAGTGGTTCACTTCATATCTGTCTGGACACAGCTTTTGTGTGTCTATAAACCAGGTTAAATCAGAGTCCATGAATCTGGCAAGTGGGGTGCCTCAGGGCTCCGTCCTGGGCCCTATTTTATTTCTATTGTATCTGCTCCCCCTGGGTAACATAATCCAAAGGTTTAAGGATGTCTCTTACCACTTGTACGCTGACGACATCCAGCTCTACTGCTCTTTCAAGCCAGATGGGATACAGAAGCTGGATTCCCTTTTCCACTGCTTGGCAGAAATAAAACAATGGCTCAGCGAAAATTCTCTCCAACTTAACGCAGACAAAACTGAAACACTCATCTTCGCCCCGGATGTCTCAATTCCAGGGATCAAACAGTACCTTGGTGACCTCGGGCAGTCTGCTAAATCCAGTCTTAGAAACCTGGGTGTTTTCTTTGATAAAGACATGTCTCTGGCGGAGCAATGCAAGCAGCTGACGAGAAACTGTTTCTTTCAATTGAGAAAAATCTCTAAACTTAGGAAAATGGTCTCATTCAATGATTTAGAGCTCATCATTCATGCTTTTGTCTCTTCGCGCTTAGACTACTGCAACAGCTTGTTCTCACGCCTGAATAAGAAGGAGCTTTTGAGGTTGCAACTTGTGCAAAACTCTGCAGCAAGAATCTTGACCCGCACAAACAGATGGACCCGCATTTCTCCCATTTTGAAGGAACTTCATTGGCTGCCAGTCTCTTATAGAGTGAACTTTAAGATTTTGGTTTTAACCTTTCGGGCCTTGCACGACCAAGCTCCCTCTTATATTCGCGATCTGCTCCAGCCTTACTCCCCTGTGAGGGCTTTAAGGTCTGCGGACCAGAATCTCTTAAAGGTGCCGCGTACCCGCTTCAAGACCAGAGGAGCCCGATCGTTCCAGGCCGTTGCTCCCAGGCTCTGGAACAATCTCCCGCTCTCTCTTCGATCAGTTGTGACTGTTGACACTTTTAAGTCACAACTTAAAACCTTTTTATTCTCTCAAGCATTTGCTTAGTTTTTTGGGCCTGTTTCTGATCACATTTTTAGTGCTGCTTATTTATGTATGTGTATTTAATTGTTGTCTTATCTATGTATGCTGTGAAGCACCTTGTGGCTTTTTGTCTGTGAAAGGTGCTATATAAATAAACTTTACTTACTTACTTACTAAAAACACAAGATCACACAGATAATGATGCTTGTTCCGATGTTGCTTGGTATCTTTAAATGGCTGTACAAATATCAAACCAAATGGAAAAGATTTCACAAAATTTGACATGAAGAATCATGCTCATCATTTTATGAACGACTATTTAGTCTATTTTGTTTTTGTTTCATTCTCTTTTGTTACTTTTGTAGCGGAAGTTCTCAGCAACCTTTCTCATTCGAAATGCCTTAATTTAACTTCCCTTACATGCAGAATAGAACCTGTTGTGAATATGTTTTTATAAATCTACCTATTGTGCTCATTCTCATTCTCAATTTCAATGAACACAGAAGTGACAACTTCTCACATGCATATGAACTGAAGCATAAAAAGCTCTCATCTGAGCACTCCTGTTCATGCGTGAAGTCAGTGGTTTTGTTATTCTTAAATCTCAATCAACAACAAAAACACCCTGAAAACACAACCAATTTGTGTGTGTGCAATTTAGCCACTTCGATCATCAGTGGTATTGTCAGGGTTTGATAATAAAGATTAAAAATGGGCTGGAAGAAATGTTTGTGATTATCCAGTACAGGAGTGTAATGGCGGTACTGTTTCATTAGGTCATTATAGAGTATTCTTGGATGTTACCGGTTGGTTCGGTTTAGTGAAGCAAACATTAAGCAGCCAGTTCAGGTATTCAAACAAACAACAAATCCACAAGGGAGGTTGGTATTTACACCTTCAGTATCATCAAGTTCATGGGATGTTGGAAAAATGTTTTATCGTAGAAGCTAAGAAACACAGTATTTTGTAAAATTATGTTATGTATGTAAGTATCTTGTGTATTTTTGTGGAGGGCTTTCTCCACACATGTCACAAGATGATCCAGTTCTCGCATGATCCTGCAGTCCCTCCTCTGGTGAGACTGCACAACTGACACGTCTGGTGGGGAATGGCAAAACTCTGCTGTGGAGAAAAAAATGGGGATCAGTCTGCTTCCCCGTCTTTCTTCTGCCTTCCTCCTTTCATGTGAAGCAGTCCCTCACCTGTTGCTAGTTTGTTTGTTGACTGCTGCTCGGGGTTGGTCTGCTGTCTTCAGGGGTGATGATCTACTTGAAAACAACAAACAACTTAAAACACAATAAATAGATCAGAACATGCAAGTAAAGTTAAAACATTAAAAAAAAAACCTGCTAAGGTTAACATTAGGCAAATATTGACTATCCTTTACAGTTCCACTCTGCTCAACCCTGATAATGTTAGTGATTCTTTTACTTGATGTTGAATGAGTGTTTGATCAGTTTGAATGTCACAACCTATTCAAAACCAAATAAGCTTTTAAATTCAAATCTTGAAAATTTCACCCAAAACTCTTATCCATGGATTCAAATTCTTTACACTTTCCAAATGACTGTTTTCCAGACTAATATAGCAACTTATCTGCCTATCACCTGTGCCTGGTGGCCTCATTCCACACCATGCTTGTCCGGTTTCTCCGGTCCACTCCGCTCCAGACCGCCTCTGTCTTGTATGTGAAACCCAACACCCCCACTGCAGCCACTGAACCCAGAAGATGGGTTGGCCTCTTATTATTTACAACAAAGTTTTAAGTATTAAACACTCATTACAAGCATGTAAGTGAATTTAACTCACCATCCACTTGTAAAACTGGCGCTATGTCCGCCCATACTCTCCCCTTTCTGTTGGTATCTTTGTACAAAGGATTAAAAGGTATTTTTTGGCTTTCAACTTCTAAAAAAAATGAGTGTCTCCTCATCCAGTGTTGTGTCAATGAAGTAAATGTGACAGAATGTGAGGCCTGTGAGGTCATTCAAAATAAAACCAAATCTATGAATTTGGGGTACGCAAATATTGGTACATAACAGTTTGAAAATACTTTATTTATTATAGGATTATTGTACAAACAATTTGGTGCGACAAGCACATTTCACATTGCATATATATGTATGTATGTATATATATATATATATATATATATATATATATATATATATATATATATATATACACATATGTCTAACCTTTAATTTCACTATCAATTAAATGTTTTGAAATGCAAACACTTTAGACATACACTCGATTTAATTTTGAAAATTTAGAGGCTGCCGCCATTCTTTTTCCTGTTTGGTACAATGTCGTCTGTGGAACTTGATCCGTCAGTGCTTGACAGATCAGAAAATGGACTTGATCCTTGCTTTGGACGTGACAGAGTGGAGCGGAGGCTGTGATTTTTGGACTGTCATCAGCTGTGAAGAACCTCAGAGCTTCAGTTGAGTGTCCTGTTGCGAGTTCTGCTGTGGTACCACGTTCCCTGTTCCAGCAATTTGTCACATTCTGTTCCTGGTTCTGAGACCCCGTCCTGTTTCCAGTTGACGATTCCTGCCAAGCACTTGACTGATATCTGAAAAATGGCGGCCCGACTCTCTCAGCCATTGATTCCAAGGGAGCCCATAGCGGCCCCCAAGAGGCACCCCTGCTACATCAGGGTTGTACCCCTGTTCAGCTCCCCTCATCTTCACAACACTGCCGCCAAGACCCAGCTAGACCATCAGGATTCAGCCGTCGAAGTGTGTAAACAGTCACGGTGCATGTTTTACGACTCATCTGTTTCCTGTTTGTTTTTGAAGTCTCTCTCGTCTCAGGTCCCTTGACTTCACTTTTCTTCACACATTTACAAATCAGAGATTGATCGAGTTTGGGTGTCTCTACTCTGTCTCAATAGAGTTGTGGGGGTCTATTAGTTATATGTTTCTTGGGTGCAAGCCGATTTTTAAATGAGGGTACAGTTACCGTGCTGTGATATCTGCAGCATGTGATGTCTCTTTCCGGTTAATTATTTTTACAGGCTGGAGCTATAAATTTTATCTCACCTCCGTCATGATTAAAGTTACTTCTCCTGCTGATTAGATTGCAAAGAAATGTCTTTGAATCTGAAGTAAGGTGGTTGAGAGTAAAAGTTACAAGATTAACGCAAATATTTACACAGTTTGCCTCTTTTTTTATAATAATACAACTGAGTTAAAATTTTAAAAATGATGATTAACTCTTATCATCAGAACAGACTCCAGTCTTTGAAGGCCAAATGTCTGGAATCAATAATGAATGACTGAACAAATTGCAGTATTTATTTGGTTATTCATTGTCAGGTCACGTGAACCAAACAGCCTCTTGTCTGTTCTTGATAGACGTTTTTTTTTTTTCTTTATATTTGATCCATGTGTGATATTAGAAACTCCTGTCCACATCATAAAGCGTGACCGTGACAGTTGTAAAAATTGTGGTCTGATTGAAAGTTCAAGATTGTAAACAAGACTTCTATAAAAGGCGAGCCCCACTGAGGCTCATTCACACCAAGACACCATGGCTGTGTTGGGGAATATCCTCTTGGTGTTTCTGATAGCTGCTTTCAGCAGCTGCATGAGCCTGGAGCATGGACACAAAAAGCTGCCGTTGGACACTTTTGCTGCGCACTCCTCCCAAAAAAGGTATTGTATGGTGTGAGACAGCTTGAAAATCTGTCAAAATGCTTGTATGTAACCTTAAGTAAATATATGAAAATTAGATATTATGCCTGTTCAGCTCACAAACAACATGGTTCAAGCTTGTAACACAGGATAATTATCTTTTGAACAAGATAAAAATTGTGTTTTACAACAAAAAAACATGTAGAAAAAGTAGTTATGTATGGAAATAAAAAAAACAAAGAGCAACATTGAGGATGAGATAATAATAAAATAATAATATATTTTTTGTGATGAAAAAGAGAGGCTAACAGTGTATTTATTTTTTTTCACAAGTCATTCTCTTGATTACAACCTACAGTGTTCCAGACGTTGGGAAGATGAGTGACCTCAGAAACAGTTACCAAACTGTGTGGGACAAGTTTAGAGATCAAACTGCAGCTGATCGAGATGCTTTCCTGACTGACTCATTCCCTGCTGGCTTCCAGTGGGCAACATCCAGTGAGTCCTTCAAGGTTGAAGGAGGATGGTCAAAGGGAGGAAAGGGTGAGACCATTTGGGACCGTTTCGGGCATCAAGGCCAAGCTTTTGAAAATCAAACTGCTGACCTCGCATGTGACAGTTACCACAAGGTGGATTATGAACTGTACCTCCTGCGAGGTCTCCAAGTCAACACCTTCCAGTTTTCTATCTCCTGGGCCCGTATTTTCCCTTCAGGCCACAATGACAGCCAATCAGAGGATGGGGTTCTCTACTATAACAGCCTCATCGACGCTCTCATTGAATCAGGCATCAAACCTATTGTCACTCTCTACCACTGGGATCTGCCCCAGGTTCTCCAGGACAGAGGTGGGTGGACTGACGCTTCCATTGTCGAGGCCTTCAAAGAGTATGCAGATTTTTGTTTTTCTGAATTTGGGGACCGGGTCAAGACCTGGAACACATTCAGTAGTCCCTGGGTGGTGAGCCATGCTGGATATGGCACCGGTGAACATGCTCCTAGTGTCAAGGACTACGTGACTGCAGCCTATCAGGTGATAATAAAACTCATAATAAACATCCTGATGTTTCACTGAGGGCGAGGTCCATTCAACTTATACTTGTTTCTGCATTTCTTCAGGTCACTCACAATATTCTGAAGTCCCATGCTGAAGCCTGGCATGTCTACAATGACAAGTACAGAACGGCACAACAAGGTCAAGTGGGCATCGCATTAAACGCTGACTGGGCAGAACCAGCAGATCCCCACAAATCTGAAGATGTTGCTGCCACAGAGCGCTACCTTGAGTTTATGCTGGGCTGGTTTGCACATCCCATATTTGGAGCCGGAGACTATCCTTCAATTCTGAAAACTCAAATTGAAGAGAAAAGAGCAGCATGTCCATTCTCTGTGCCTGCAATACTACCAACGTTCACTTCTGAAGAGATGAAGAGAATTGTTGGCACGGCTGACTTTTTTGGACTGAACCATTACACCTCCCGGGTAATCACACACAATAATGGTGGCTGCGTCGCAGGTCCTGAGGGGGTGGGTAACTTCAGATCAGATGTGCACCCCTCAGGGAATGCCACAGCCTCTGACTGGATCTCCTCTGTGCCTTGGGGCCTGAGAAGGCTTCTAAACTACATTTCAACAGTGTACTTACAAACTAGGAAAGTACCAATCTATATAACTGGGAATGGGATGCCAACAGAGAACACTGGGGACATCATCAATGATCAAAGCAGAATACAGTACTTGAGGAGCTACATCAACGAGGCATTGAAAGGTATGTTGAGAATAAAAATTCTTTAATTCATTTAAAAATTGTTTTAACATAGTATTGTGGCTAAATATCTGCATTTCTTTTCCCAACAGCTGTAAAACAGGACAATGTAGATGTGCAGAGATTTACTGTACAGTCACTTCTGGATGGCTTTGAAGGTCCACAAGGCTACAGCGAACGTTTTGGTCTGCATTATGTCAACTTCGATCTGCCTGACAGACCCAGGACCCCAAGACAGTCTGCCTACTTTTACTCAGAGGTCATTGAGAAAAATGGTTTTGCTCCACAAAACACAGTCTTTCATAGTTCACAAGAGAAAAAGCTGAAGTCAAAGAAAGTAGGACCACTGCCACCGTCCACCGTCCCATCCAGTGCCACAGATGTTTGGAGAAAGTTCACAGGTCAAACAACTTATGAGAAGAAGCTCTATCACTATGGCACTTTCCCAGAAGACTTCAGCTGGGGAGTTTCTTCTTCAGCTTACCAGATTGAAGGTGGCTGGAATGCTGATGGGAAAGGGCCCAGTGTCTGGGATACCTTTGCTAATGCACCTGGTAGTGGTATCCCTGAGGGTGCCAATGGAAGTACAACCTGTGATAGTTACAACAGATTCAATGAAGATCTTTACATGCTGCGAGGTCTGAGGGTAAACTCATACAGATTTTCTATTTCCTGGTCCAGGATCTTTCCTAATGGAAGGCTTTCCTCCCTGAACCAGAAAGCGGTTGACTATTACAACAATCTCATTAACAGCCTTGTAGCAGCAAATATCTCCTCGATGGTAACACTTTATTATTATGACCTCCCTAATGCTTTGCAAACTGAGCTGAATGGCTGGGAAAATCCTGAAATGATTGATGTTTTTAATGACTATGCTGACTTCTGTTTTGCCACTTTTGGTGACAGAGTGAAATTTTGGATAACTTTCCAGCAGCCTGACACAATTGCTTGGTTAGGATATGGAACTGGACAGTATCCTCCCAGGATTAGAAATCCAGGAACAGCACCATACCAAGTTGCACACAACCTGATTAAAGCTCACGCTACAGCTTACCATACATATGATGATAAGTACCGTGCTTCCCAAGGTGGCAAAGTCTCCATTGCCCTGAATGCTGATTGGATCGAGCCTGTTGATGTTAATAATCCCCGTGAGGTATACGCTGCTGACCGTGCAATGCAATTCCAATTAGGTTGGTTTGCCCACCCCATTTTCAAGAATGGTGACTATCCTGATGCACTGAAGTGGCAAGTTGGAAACAAAAGTGAACTCCAAGAACTTTCAGAGTCAAGACTACCTTCCTTCAGTGAAGAAGAAAAGAGCTTAATTCAGGGAACTGCTGACATGTTATGTGCAAATCATTACACTACACAAATAGCAACCCATGTAATAAGTCAGACTACCCCCCCATCGTTTGAATATGACAGGGACTTTGAACTTGCTGAGGAAAGTGATGCACCAAGCACAGTCATTGATGGGCAGAGAGCTGTGGCTTGGGGCTTGAGAAGACTTCTTAACTGGATCAAAGAGGAATATGGAAATCCAGAGATTTATATCACTGAAAATGGAGTGGCCACAGATTCAACAACAACATTTGATGACACAGACAGAATCTTTCTCTACAAAACCTACATTGATGAGGCTTTAAAGGGTGAGTGTGTGCATGAATTACTGAGTGTTGTTTCGAGATAACAATGTCAAGTTCCATAATGTGGTGAGAATCCTGTTGACATAACCAATGTTAATCCCACAGCCACTTTTTGTAATCACCTTTATTTAGATGATTAAGTTTAAATAGATTTTGTGTGACAATATAAATTCCACTTTTCTAGTTTATCACTTTATGTCTATGCCATCATTTATCATACAGCTCACAATCTGGATGGAGTGAATGTGAAAGGATATGTGGCAACATCTCTCATGGATTCCTTTGAGTGGCTCAGAGGATACGAACTTGGATTTGGTCTACACCATGTTGATTTCACAAACCCCAGCCGGCCAAGGACACCAAAGCGCTCTGCACATTACTACTACCAAGTCATTAAAGACAATGGCTTCCCAATGCCAGATGACGAGAAGACTCTTTATGGATTTTTTCCAGAAGATTTTCGTTGGAGCACTGCCAGTGCTGCTCATCAGGTAGGCCAACACATCATATCCTTTTCAACAGCAACAAACAAAGATTTAAATTGCAGTAGTGAAGAAGTGCTTCAGTGGAACTGGAATATTATGTGAATGGGATCGACTTTTTTTTTCTCTCTTTTTTTTTTTTAAATTTTAGATCGAAGGAAGCTGGAGAACCCATGGAAAAGGAATGAGCATCTGGGACAAGTTTGCTCATACTCCTTATAGAGTGTCCAACTTCGACACTGGGGATATTGCTTGTGACAGCTACAACAAGATTGACGAGGATGTGGAAGTGCTCAAGAAGCTGAAAGTGACCAACTATCGATTTTCTATCTCCTGGCCCAGAGTCCTGCCTGATGGCACGAACAAATACATCAACGAAGAGGGACTGAACTACTACAGCAGATTAATAGATGCCTTGCATGCAGAAAACATCCTTCCACAGGTAGGTTGTGGGATTGTATCACTAAAAGACAGATTTCTTTATTGTATTATTTTTTTCCCCACTGGCAACTACTGACTTTGAATATATTTGACTCTGCTAGTTCTTAACGGAATTAACAGTAGTATAGATTTAGATAAAGTATATATATTGATTCCCCTTGACTATGCTGGCTTGTGTAAATGTTGGTCAGTTCAGGTATTTAAACTCTGTGGTTGTGTCAAAGATTTCATATGCTCATCACAGTTTTTCAGTGTTAATTGGGCGTCGGGCCCAGGGTGTGGCTTGTTGATACTTTACTGTGATGAATTTCAATGGGATTCCTTGGCTCACATTTGGTCACAGTAGTTCAAAGGAGGTCACTTGTGAGTTACCATGATCCTTTGAAGCAGGGTTTTTGGATTTATTTGAAATTGGTGAGAAATGTTGTCAATAGGGAGGACTTCTAGGCATAAATCTCCTCTGTTAATAGATTTCACATTAATGGCTTCCTGTAACAATTTCTTGAAAAACTATGTCTTTTCTGTGCATATAGTGTATATTGGTGTCTTCAAAGGAAAACGTCTGATTGACGTCTGATGGGTCTGCCCCTATTGACCAGTTGCCCCTTGCCCAAACTGTAAAACTCATTTGCACTCTATCCTTCATTTTTCAGGTCACCTTGTACCACTGGGACCTTCCCTTGGCCCTACAGAGATTGGGAGGCTGGGAGAATGAAACCATAGTCCAGCGTTTCAAAGAATATGCTGATGTTATATTCGAGAGACTTGGGCACAAAGTGAAGTTTTGGATCACTCTCAATGAACCATACATTGTGGCCAACCTTGGCTATGGATATGGCACTTTTGCTCCAGGTAACAGCTTCTCTTATGTCAGTGACCAGTTTTGAACATTCATTGTTGGAAAAGTTTTCTATTATCTAGATTTTGTGTCACATTAATGTTTTAATGGCTATGGTTCCGAGGATATAACACACATAATTTAACTTTATTTATTACAGGTGTTTTCCGCAAGCAGTACATTGCAGCTCACAACCTGCTCAAGGCTCATGCTGAGGTTTGGCATCTTTATAATGACAAGTATCGTGCAACACAAAACGGGCTTATTTCCATCACCATCAATTCGGACTGGGCAGAGCCAAGAAACCCTTACAAGGAAGAGGACATTGATGCAGCTCAGCGCTACATACAGGTAGAGAAATACATGTCAGTGCTGAAAGTCTATTTGCCAAGTGTTGCTGCTTTTTCTCATTTACTGTTTAGCAGAGAAATGAGATTTAATCAACTGGGAGTTCATCAGATTCACCTTGTACACTTTTTAGTCGAATAATAACTAATAAGATAGCGTTGACTAATTCTGACAAGTATGATTTGTTCCACAGTTCTTCATTGGCTGGTTTGCCAATCCTGTCTACAATGGAGATTATCCTGAGATCATGAAAACAATCATTCGTGAGAGAAGTCTTGCTGCAGGACTTCCAGAATCACGGTAATGAAACATTAAAAGATAAGTTCAACCAATCAAAGCACAATATATATTATATGGTACATCTACTTCTTCACTTTTAAGATCTAAGAAATTGTTTCAAAAGTGAGATCCTCCCCTGGTGTTTGCCAAGAAATTTTAAAAATGTATTTATTGTAAAAGTAATTGAAAGAAAGTGAAATTATGAAATAAACTTTAGACCATCAGCTGAACAAGAAAACACTTCAGTCGTGGTGAAACACATAAACAATCAGATATTCTGTACTAAAGAAAAGGGTTGCTTTTAGTTCCAAAGAATTCTAAGCCATCAAAAATGTCATCAACTTACATGAAATAAATATGAGGAAGTCTGGCAATCAACCAAAAATAACTATGCTGAAGGAATTTGTTTGAAACCATGTGGGTAGGATTCATCCATATATGAATTGGGGTGGCTGGAGCACAGCCGGTACAGTGTGTTGTGCCAAAAAAATAATACCAGTAACATAATACTTGCTAATGAGGTCGTAATTTTAGGCATTTTCAATGAAGTAAAGCCACTAATATGTCAACTTGCCTATAGTTTACAGTGTGATGTTTGAATCATTGCCACATTAGCGTTTGGCAATATTCTAAAAAGGTACAAAATAAAATAATTTCAAAAAGTAACTGCAGCCAATATTTGAAAAAAAAGAAAGAAGAATCAAACTACATTTCTGAGAAATCAGACTTTTCCTGTGGAAGTTTTGTGCTTTATCAAAAGTAGGTATAGTGGATGAGATAGATGTCATACTCAGTCATTGAGGTAACACTTTCAATTCTGGTTGCAATTTTTTTTAATTGTCTTCTTACATTTGTTGACAAGTTATTGTATTATTGGCTTTATTACATTAAAAATTGACAAAATTATTGCATAACTGCCAGTTAGTCTACAATTTGTCTTTTGATCTCATGTCACCCATGTTTAAAACAGTTCAAAAAATGCCATCTCTTTTTTTTTTTTTTTGCAGTCTTCCAGAGTTTACCCCTGCTGAAATCGAGAGGATCAAGGGGACTCATGATTATTTTGGCTTTAACCATTACACAACTGTCCTTGCATATCATTCTCCCAGATTGAATCTGCAGGATTATGAAGGCGATCGGTAAGTTGATCGTTTTTGAGGGAACAAAGCACCATGGTTTTCGCACTGTCTCAGCTGAAAATTTTTATATTTATGTAAAGTGTTAGAAATAGAGGTTGAAATATCTGAGTGAAAGTTACACTGTGAACTAATCTCCAATCAAATCTACAGCAAAGTGGAAACTGTTGCGGATCGTTCCTGGATCGAGTCTGGCTCTTTCTGGTTGAAGATCACACCTTTTGGATTCAGGAAACTTCTTAAGTTCATCAAGGATAATTATGGAAACCCACCCATCTATGTGACGGAGAATGGGATCTCAGAACGAGGAGAAGTGAATCTCAACGACCTTCGCAGAATACACTACTATGAGACCTACATTAATGCAGCTTTGAAAGGTACTAAAGTCAATAAAAAACAAGAAGTGGACAGATTTAATTAAGCTTAATTGGCTAAATTATTGCCTTAAATTATTAAAAGAAATGAGAAAGAGCAGATTCAGATCTTCATGATGTGTTGTGGAAGATGCTACCAGTTCCAGTATTTATTTTACTTTTTTCCAGCCAAAACACTGGATGGAGTTGATCTGAGAGGATACACCGCCTGGTCACTAATGGACAACTTTGAGTGGGCTTCTGGCTACGATGAGCAGTTTGGACTTTTCTATGTAAACCGTTCTGACTTCAACCTTCCGAGAATCCCCAAAGCATCAGCCTCTCGTTATGCCTCCATCATCTCCTGCAACGGTTTTCCAGATCCAGCCAGTGGACCCCATGCCTGTTTGGAGTCTGATGGTAAGATGTTCTCATGTTCAAAGACAATATACAGGAAACTGTCAAGCAGTCAGCAAACTTCACTTGAAGCGCAGCGCTTCTTCTGAATCAAGACATAAATTGCAGATTTATTCACATGTCTAATTCTCTCTCTCTGTCTTTTTTCACCGTTGTGCTACAGATTCAACCCCCCCCACAAACCCAACTCCCCCCACAAACCCAACTCCCCCCACAAACACAACCCAGAACCTTGAGAACAAAGTGGACTTTTTGGGTTTGGAGCTTCTCGCGCAAGATGCAGAAGTGGCCCTTTATGTCCTGTTTGCATTTGTTCTTGTAGGTGTAGTCATTATTGCTGTTGCCGTTTTTGGGCTCTTGAAAGCTAAAAAGAAAGTGAAAAAAGTGAAGGCTGAGAACTTAAAGATGGACAAAATGTGAACAAAAGGTTGTAGTTGTATTTCACTTCAGCAGCATGTCTTTTTTCTGTTCTTTGTATTATAGTCATTGGTGGCTGAGAAGTACGTACAGTATGTAACTTTTTTGTTGGGTTGTTCAAAATTTAAAATGCAACATTTAAAGAATTTTATATAGGTGTGTATATTGGTTGTAGAAACTGTAAGTCATTTTGTCACTGTCATCATCCACCCCTTCCCTAAAATGACAAATAAAAAAAATATATGTACATAAAAATCTGTACTATGCCTCATCTCTCTATAATTTTGTTCACAATTGGATGGATGGCTATATTGATTTGCACAGCACCTACACTGAAATTGCACTATTTTGTTTCTAAATGGAGAACAGGGGCGTCACTAGGTTTTAAGTCCAGGAGATACACAGGATGTGAGCGAACCTAGTGCAAAACTCCACAAACAGCGAACAAAGACTGAGAAATTATTCATTATTATTTATTTATTTTATTTTAATACAGTAAAACTACAAATATAGGTTTGCAGAGAAACAGTGTGTTTAGCTGCAGTTCTCAAATTGGAGTCCCTTTACCCCCAGTACTTAGCGAGTCAGAGTTTGGGGTTTATGAAAAAATGTCAGATCAACTGATAATAAATTAATAACCATGCTGTATCAGTTTAAAAACAAATGTATGTCTGCATGTAGGTAGCAATGCGCCAATGAACAAACTAACTATTCCCACAGCTATGGATCAATAAAAAATCTGACATTATTGATACATATCACTAAAGCTGTGATCCATTACTGTCATCACACACAGCTCCTGCCTCTACTCAGTGTTTCTCGCCATAGACGATGGAAACATTTTTAAATAAGCCTCTTTATCAAGTGGTGCTGAGTCTAAACCAGCAGAACTGAGAAGATGTCATGACCTTTATCTGGAGTGTGGTTTCATTGAGAACAGAGACAGAAGACCAAGATGTGTGGAGAATCTTCAGCTGGTAGCAAATTAAGCCATTAAGCCGTCGAGCTAAAGCACCTCCTGATTACCAAGAGTCACAGTTCAGAGACTAAACAAAGGAGAGAGTGAGGAATACCTTAGCCTGAAAACAGAATGGTGTATTTGGCTGTAACTTCAGAAAAAGCCCAGAGAGCTTCTTATTTAGTGGTAGAATAGGATTATGACTTACCATACCAAATAGGTGACTATTTGTCACCCATCACTCCCAAGAATAGAGAAACTGTATTGTGAGAAACAGGCTCACCTTCTCACCAATTTAACCTGTTAGTGACGTGAGTGACTGAGGTGTGTTTGATAAGACAAATTACATATATTTACTGTGTGATTATAACTTTTAGTATATGGGTTTGTCAGTTTTCTGCCAATTATTCAAAGAAGTGGCAATAAGTGTTGAACCACTTCAGAAAGTTTTGAGCTGTTTGTTCAACAAACTAGGTTCGCTGGGACTGTGTCAATGTTAATATTGTTTGTAGTGACTTGAAGATGAAGGAAACATTGTGGTATGAAGCTTCAGAACTCCACACCAGGGACTTCAGTCAGGATGCTCTTCATAGATTTCAGCTTGGTCTGTAACACCATCATCCCGGACATCCTAACATCTAAGCTGGCCGACTTGGACCTCCCCCCCACCACAACCGCTTGGATCAAAGACTTCCTCACTGACCACCCGCAATCGGTGAGAATTGGTAACAGGAGTTCTTTCACCGTGTCGCTCAGTACCGGCTCTCCTCAGGACTGCGTGATGAGCCCTCTCCTGTACACCATCTACACACATGACTGCACACCCATACATCCAGTTCAGTTCATCCAGCTCAAGTCCTTCACCTCTTTGCCTCAAATTTCCCGAAATTGAACAGTGATAAAACTGAACTTCTTCTTGTTGGCACCAAGTCCACACTCTCCAAATCTGACAGGTTTTCCCTCACCATCGACGGCTCCACAGTGTCCCCCTCCCCTCAGGTTAAGAGTCTGGGTGTCATCCTCGACAGCTCACTTTCTTTCCACCCCCACATTAATAACATCTCTTGGTCTGCATACTTACACCTACGCAATATAAACCGTCTCCACCCCTCTGTCGCCCCTCACACCACTGCCATCCTGGTCCACAGCCTCGTCACCTCCTGCCTTGACTACTGTAACTCACTCCTTTTTGGTGTCCCCCACAAATCCCTCCATAAGCTCCAACTGGTCCAGAACTCAGAAGCTTGCATCGTCACCAAAACCCCTTCCTCTCACCACATCACTCCTGTCCTCCAGCAGCTCCATTGGCTCCCTGTCAAATTCCGGATCATCTTCAAAATACTTCCGTTTACATTTAAAGCCATCCACAACCTCGCCCCCTGCCTCCTCCGCATCAAAGGTGTCGATGTAGAGAGAGTGCCCACCTTCTAGTTCTTCGGGACCCACATCTCGAGGGACCTGTCCTGGGCGGCCAATACAACATCTCTGGTCAGAAAAGCCCAGAAGCGCCTCCACTTTCTGAGGGTCCTGAAGTGGAACAGGCTGCAGACGGACCTGCTGGTCTCTTTCTATCGGGCTACAATTGAGAGCGTGCTGGTGCATGCTATCCCTGTGTGGTATGCTGGCAGCACAGTGGCTGACAGAAGAAGACTGGAGCGGGTCACAAGAACAGCTGAGAAGGTGATCGGCTGTCCGCTGCCCCCCCTGGACAACTCCAGGTGCCTTACCAGAGCCAAGGCAATCATGAAGGATTTCCACCACCACCTGCCCTCTGGAAGAAGGCTCAGACCCATCAAGAGCAGAACAAACAGGCTCAAAAACAGCTTCTTCCTTTGGGCAATTAGAACACTGAACTCAACATGAACATCTCTTACATAAATCACTGATTATCATCTCTCACGTGCAATATTGACACCACCACCTATGCACCCATATGTGTAATACCTACTATCTTATTTATTTTCCTATGTGCAATGTGACATTATTTATTACTCTGTATATAGTCCCTCTCCATCTTACCCATCATCGAATTAACTATTGTGAACTTATGTCACTTGTGTATGATTTGCTAGTTATAATGTAGAACTTTTATGAATTGTATGCACTATAGTGGATCTGCTGCAATTTCGTTGGCCAGGAAACTGACCAATGACAAATAAAGAATCTTGAATCTTGAATTTTGAATTAACAGCTGCTTCATAGAGCTTCTCACTGCACACACTACCTGGTTAACTCCTTAACGTCCTGCAACCTGCTGTAACTCTGGGACCCTACTGGAACATGTGAGCTGACCTCTGACCTGCCTGACTGTCACATAACGTTCACATTACACTGCTCGTGTTCTGAAAGCTGTAAATTTAAAATTCTAAATGCTGTGAAGTGAAAGTGTAGCTTCAATAAGACTTTGCCTGTGTTTAAAATGATAGAAATTATGTTGACATTACTCCAATTTAATTTGGTTAAGTTAATTTCTACTACACAGATCTTAAATATTTAGGTTTGAATTAGGGATGTGCGATACCACTTTTTTTCAGACCGATACCAAGTACGAGTACTTCATCTTCAGTACTCACCGATACCGATACTTGCATACCGATACTTTATATACATAAAATTCAAAATAATGCAATGACAGATTATTTTTGAAAATGAATTTTATTTCCAATAAAAAGGCAGCCCAGCCACTACGTTTAAGTCCAAAATAATAGTCTGAAAAATAAAACAAGCAACTCTGAGTTTGCACTTATTTAAATGAAATTAAGTGCAAGATAAAACAATTTCTCTGAGTTTTACACTTTACATAAACTAAGGTTTTTAAATGTACTAATTTTAATGATTTCTTTTATGAACTAAAGTCAAAGATAGAAAAACCCCTGAGTTTAAAGAGCTGCTCGTGTTATTTGTGCTGCTCTCGGATCTCTGCTCTTCAGTTTATCGGTCTTCTGCAGAGTTTGCCGTCGAGTTGCTGCCGGAGTTTTCTTTTTTCCAGCACAACAGCGTCAGACTCTCGTCCACAAGCTTCCCTGAGGTGTTTAAACAAATTACTAGTGGTAAATGAACAACATCGCGCACCTCCTTTAGCAATTTTAGCATTGCAGAGTTTGCATTCTGCAAAGCTCGGCTCGTTTTCACTTATATAAAAGAATTTCCACACCGGCGGAGTTTTGGTGAGACGAGCAGCCGTTCTGGATTCATTCCTGTTGTCTCTGCTCTGGATGAGACTCATGGAGAAGTCAGCCCGCTGCAGTGAAGCCCTGCGCCTGTCAGCGCTCCAGAGAGGAGCTTCTTCCTCTTTCATGTTTGTCGGCAGCTTGCATCCCATTTGGTTGCACTACCGCCAACTGCTGGTGAGGAGGGCTTACGACGCGTGGGGTTTTCTTGCCGTGAGTATCGGCGGCTGGCATCGGTAGGCTTCACGAGTACCCGATACCTTGAAATAAGGCCAGTATCGGCCCGATACCGATACCTGGTATCGGTACTCGCACATCCCTAGTTTGAATGTTTAAAAAGTAGATAACTCATATAGCATTTGGGGTTACAAATGGCAGATTGTGTTTAATTAAAGGGACTTAAGGCAACTTTTCAAAATTTACCTCAGTGCTGCCGCGATAGGTGCTGCGGGTAACTGCAGCCACCAGCCAAGGCAGCACGGGAGCGCGCACAAACATTTTACAGAATGTCCGTCTTCACAGCACTGCACCAGGGATGCTCATGCTGTTTACTATGTCGCGGATTACTGCAGGACCACAGTGCATATTATGTGATTTTTGTAAGCATCCATTTTCACTCCCAAATGCAGCTGAAGTTCCCTCTATGAATCAAACGCATATCCAATATTTATTCGGGTGCCAGCCCGGCTTCGGTCATATTTTTATTTTTATTTTTTTTTTTTTTTTTGACTCACGAGATAACGCTGATAATAGGGCTGCGTTAAACGATTACTTTTGTAATCGATTAATCTAGGAAATAGTTCTTCGATGCATTGATTAATCTAACGATTCATTTTTAAATCCGTCGCGGAGCTCCTCTCCGCCTCCGTGTTTATGCGGCGGGTCCCTGCGTGCTCTGCGGCCGGCACAGAGCGCGTCTCCACCTGGGAGCAGAGATCCGGAGCTCTCTTGTTAGCTTCCGTGGGGCAGCTCCACTCGGCCCGTGGAAGCCGCGGCCTGCTTCACGCGCCTCCGTGGAGCAAGCCGCGGCGCGGCAGCTCCGAATCTCCGCTCCCGGGCGGTGACGCGCTCTGTGCCGGCCGCGGAGCGCGCGGGGACCCGCCGCATAACCACGGTGGCGCGTGAAGCAGGCCGCGGCTGCTGGAGCTCTCCCGTCACCTCCGTGGAGCAGCTCCGGGCCGTTTACCCAATCGACCCCAACTCAGCAGGGAGCGCTGCTGAGACTGGCCGCCTGTGAGTGTTTTGGGACGGGGAGGGGCTCACGCAGCACCCACTGCTTGCTGAGAACAGCGGAGACGTCCTGTCACGTCTCCAGAGCACCAGAAAAAGCCGCTAAATTTGTCGCTAGTTACTTTTGACAAAAAAAGTCGAAAAGAGGCTTTGGAAAGTCGCCAGATTTAGCGAGAAAGTCACCAAGTTGGCAACACTGCCCGCCCCTGATCCCAGCAGTGTTTGAGTCCGTGTCCATGGCGGCCATGTTCTTCCTGTTCGGCAACGCGCATACAACGTCAATTTACGTCACATCCCCACGATTGCGCGGGAAATTCGGACCCCGAACAGCAGCAAATTATTTGGCACACAGCCTGTATAAGGCAACAGACAGATACGCGGATTGGCCTGTTATTTTAGGTTTTTAATGCTTCACGATCCATTAGCATTGAATAAAGTGGAAATGCATGTGTAGTTTTTCACAAATCTTGCCTTAAGTCCCTTTAACATGAAGATGATGAAGAGTCCTTGAAAAATGTTCTACCCTGTAAGAGGTCCTTGGTTCCTAAAAGTTTGAGAACCCTGGTCTATAATGTTAAAGTCAGGTTTTTATTTGTCAGACAAGGAGCATTGGGTTTATTAATAACATGGGACTTCCTGCTGTTAGCTGGTGCTAACTAGCTGTTACTCCCAGCAGTGATCAATACTATCAATACTTACTTTCTCGAAAAACTTTCTTATCTTAGTGATGGTCATGCTATGCCCTTCCCCAGGCTTTGTACAGACCCTACTATTGTGGCTTTGTGGGGTCAGCTCAGGGCGGTGGCTGTGGTCCCTGCCTGGGGGTCCATCCCCCTCCTGGACATAGCTTCAGCCGGGCTTCACGGACAGGCCCGTCTGGGGTGATTGCAGGCCTCCCAGTGGCGTTGCGGATGGATGGCGACCTGTCCGGCCGGCCTGCAGGTTGTGTACCTGCAGAGGCCTCAACGCGCTGACGGACTCCCTCTCCCGGTGGAATCCTCGACCAGGTGGGGTGGTGCCTCCATAGGGGAGATGTGCGCTGGGGGTTGCTTAAGGAAGCGGCCCACTGTCCGCTCGACCCCCTGAGAGCCGCTGGCCTCTGGGCTAGGATGCTCTCTTGCACTCCTGGCCACAGGTCCTTCTGTAGGCGTTCCCGCTGACCCCTCTGCTTTGGCCGACGCCCATCAGGGTGCTTCAGAGGGGCACACACTGCTGCTGGTGGCCCTCTACTGGCTGGTGTGGGCTTGGTTTCCTCTGCTCCGCAGGTTATCCCACAGCCGACCGTGGCACCTTCTCAGCAGGAGGGGTCTGCTGTATCAGCATGGTGGCCGGGTGGGGCACCCCCGCCCTCACCGTCTCTGTTTTGCTCCTGGCTACTGAGGGGCCCAAGTCGCTGCTGAGCAGCTGTTCGGGGCCTGTCAGGCAACTGCCTTGAATGCTAGGGCGCCATCTACCAGGCGGCTGTATGATAGTGGGTGGCGGTTGGTTGCACAGTGGTGCAACGGCCGTGGGGAGGACCTGGTGCTCTGTCCGGTCCCCATGGTCCTTGACTTCTGCAGTCTTTTGGAGCCTTAGCCCGGTCCCCGTTCACATTGGGGGTGTATGTGGTGGCGATACCAGCCCGCCATGCATGGGTTGTAGGCAGCGCTATTGGAGACGACACTCTGGTGTCGGCTTTCCTCCTTTTTGAGGCTCCAAGATCAGCAGACCCAGTAGAATAATGCCACTTTAATAGTGTCATTCTGACCTTCCTCTATTTCACAAACAGGAGAGGATGTGGATTTACCATGCCTCCTCTTTTCTCCTTGGTTCAGGCTGCGATTAGCTGTTTGCATCCACAAGACAACAGTTGGAGTTGGGTCAAAGGTCTGCGTGGTGAACTTAGACAACAGAATGTGCATTAGAGATGAGAGGCGAGAGTCTGATTAGCAGGATCTGTACTTGCTTTTTATGATATCCAGCTGTGAAAACCCCTTTTCACATGCAGCATTGCTCAGGGGCAGTGTAAGGGCCAAGAAAAGAACCCTCTGAATGTTAGAATAACTGTCAGGATTGCTTGTCTTCACTACATTCACCAGGTCGTGCACAGAGGAGGCTGCCAGACGTTTTCCAGCTTGCTTTAAACTCATCCACTCTCTTAAAGTGGTGTCTTTGTCAACAGGCATGTTGGCTTCATACTTCTCAAGGATGTTACTAAGAGTTGTGTTGCCAAAACTGTGCAGATCTTTCATTTCAAGAGGCCAAGTTGTTGGATCAAAAATCAGAAACTGATCACATGATTTTAGGGATTCAAATCTCTATTCAAACTCATGAATCAGAGCTCTCAAAACATTGATCTTGTCCCTGTCAGCATCAGCATGTGGCCCAGTCTCTTTCCTGAACTTGCCCTCAACTCTCCATCAGTAAACTGTCCAACAGCAACCATGAGCTCATCTTTGCATTCACCAACAGTTAGATTCTCTTGCTGAAACTTGAGGGAGGTGAGCTTTAAAACATTACCAATATCAAGAACGTTTGCTAGGAAACAAGCATGTCATCACTTGTTGCCACTTGAATCTGAATGGCAGGTAACATTCTCCATATTTTCAATAGAGTCTCCTGTCTCCATGCAGACCATCTGATGTTGTGAAATTTTCCTAATTTGGCAAAAGCTATTCCTTTCTTTTTGCATATGCTCTTTAGTTGTGCAATTCGTTTTGCACCACCTTTCTTTAAGTAAAGTCTTAGCAACTTCACAGTTGATTGATTAAATGACTGACAGTATGAGACTGTGCGATCAGATGCACTCCATGATGGGGCTTCCCCCCTCTCGAGAACGATACGCGCTCCCCACATTTACTCCAAGCCTCTTCAGAAACGGAATATCTTCCTCATATGGACGCATAGGATGTCCATGTTTCGCTTTGTGAAAGGCTAAAAGAAAAACATTACGCAGTGCTTGATGTTGCTCTTCATTCAGTTTGTCTTTCCATTTGTCGAGGGGACCACTGGACTTCTGGTCCTGGATGCGTCTGTTTTCGTTATCAATCGCTTGAACTTTCTGATGCTCTCTGCTATTGGTGTGCTTATCAAAAGCTGAATGATTGAAGTTTTTAGTACCTGTATAAAAGGCACCGTTTTTGTCAGCCACAGTGGGATTTTCAGGGCATACTCTGCACCGCGTCTCCGTGCGTTCATCATTAGCTTGAAGCCAGCTGACCTCCTGCAACCACTTCTCCGAGAACACGCGCTTCTTTTGCTGTTCTGACTCAGTCTGGCGCTTCTTTGGGGGTGGCAGAACACCAAAATAGTTGCTTAATGGAGCTTGCTTCTTAGACAATTTGATAACGTTCTAAAGCAACGGCTCATTGGCCTCTCTGACACACAGATGTGCACCTTGCTATCTCCAAATCTTGGTATGCAAATGAGCGTTGCAACGTTTCATCTGGCACGCATTTTTTAATTTAGTAGCGCATGCACACCAACGCACTGCTTATGTGCACCCCTGTTCATAGATTTCAAGTTGCTATGCAAGTGTGCACCATCGATGTGCACCAATCACAGCTGTTGTGTAGAATGATGTTTTCCCGGAATTATTTCCTGATAATACTGGTATGGTGGGTCCAGGCCAGTTGTACTGGTGTTAAGCTGTAGTAGATACAATAATGTTTTGAAATTGCTTTTTTTTTTCATTGAATTTAGAGGCAGTTTTAATAATTGGTGTAAAGATACAAATGCTCTATAGAATCTCCCTGAACAATCAATTTTTTTTTTTTTTTTTTGCTCGCTCCTTGTCTCTTTTTCCTTCCTTGTGTGGGCCAAAAGATTTGATGTACATTATCATGCATTTGAAAAAAAACAAAACAAACAAATGCCCTAAAATGCTATTGAATATACTTGAAGATAAAGTTAACACATTTCTTTCTTTGCATTTCTATTCATTTAAAAAAATGTCTTCATGCCCCTCTCAGAACTGAGAACATGGTCTCCCTCCTTACCCACCAGTGCATCCAGAGTCATGTCCAAAGGGTGATCAGACCTTTTCCTCTGCTACCCTGAGGCTGTGGAATGCCCTACCCGACCACCTGAGGGCGCCACAGACTACAGAAATAATAATAATAATAATAATAATAATAATAATAATAATAATAATAATAATAATAACAATAATAATAATAATTTGAAATTCATGGTTATCTTTGAAACCAGAATGTATTTGTGTTGTTAAAAGTTTGTGTTCATACGTGTAACTGAATATCTTATATTCTATTTTTACCTTTTGAATTCCACAATAAATATCCGTTCCATTTCCCTGGTAGATGTGTTCAGATCCTGTTAGATAGTGTTCTTTTGCCATGTAAGTCAATTTGTAGCTTAAATGTGTGCAATGAAAAGGAGTGTTGGTGTCTGCAGGGATGTGTCACAAGAGACAAAGCACAAATGTGAAACACAAATTTTGTTGATTTTCATGATTCTGACTGATTGTAGAAATCGTGGAAAAGCTATGCAGGTTTACTTGTCCGATGTCCAGTGCCACTTTAATGAACTTATTCATCAGTTTCAAGGTAAAACTAAGAAATGCAAAAGTCACCAAATACGGCTGGTTGTCCAATAAAGGCTTAAATTAGAGTTGTACTTTCTCCTCATTGGGAACATCCCATTTTGAACCTGAGCTGTGGAGCTTTATCTGGATGGTTTGATTTTCTCTCAGTCCAAAAATCTGCATTTGAGGTAAGCTGGAGAGGATAACTTGCTTATTTATGTAAATGTCCTTCCTTTAAGCAATCTCAGGTGTCAATCTCATGTCATCACGTTTCAGTAATGAAGTCGGGATGAAAAAATGGAAAAGAAATCTCACTCAAGATACTTTGTTAAAAGCCCTTCTTCTCTAAAGAAGGAAAAAAAGAACCTTAGGTTTCTCTTCAGTTCTATAGCCAGGCTGACAAGAAGTCCCAGCTTTGTCAAACCCTGTATTAACTTTAACTTTAAGCAGTAATTCCTTTGTAAGCTTCTTTAACAACAAAATTCTGACAAAAACATGTAGAATTGTAGGCATATTCTGCAAAGCTGTCACAGACTGATCAACCACACCCTCATAATTACATAATTTACATATATGGACACACTTGACATTTCTGATGCTGAATTCCATTTTAAAGCTGACAGTACGGTCATTTACTGCGACCGCTCTACCCTTGCTGAGGCCCTTGTCTCCTTGCAATTTGCTTGTACCCTTGTGGAACGCCAGCTTATGCATTTGAAACTTATCTTAAACATTTCTAAAACCAAACTACTGACACCGCCCATGCACTGAATTCGGCCAACACTCCTTTATATATTCTGCACCCACTGCTTTAAATTCTGTAGGGAAAATTCGGAATCTTAACCTTTGGGGGGAATTGGAATCAGCCTCCCACCGTTCCTGCTCTTGCTGTACACGAAAGCCCCGTTATTTAACTTTATTGCTTTGACTTCTTTATTTTTGTTTTTATGTTGTTTGATTTGTATTTTCTGTGGACTCTGCATTATTCATTTGAACTTTGAAAACTGCTGCTGTCTTGGCCAGGCTTCCCAGTGGGACTGACCTGGTTAAATAAATATATTAAATAAATAAAAAATCCCCCTACAAATCAGCTATGTGATGATTTGAGTTCAAATCACCGTGGCTTACCTCTCTCTCTCCCTCGCTGTAGTTCAGATCTGAGTCTGGGACTATCTGAGTGTAGTTTTCATGTTCTACCTGTGTTTCCGCTCAGTTTTTGTGAAGGATTGATAACTAGTCAAGGACATATGCAGCATTTATTCCACCTCAGACAAGCTCCAACTCTCAGGACAGTAAGAGGAGAGAGCTCTGAAAGATGAAGATGAATCTTTTGTTCAATCCTGCAGCAGTCTCTAGTGGCAGCGGGAGATTTCTACAGCGATCAGAGTCCCAGTTCGTGGCAACAGGGCACTGCAGCTAATCCCTGCTGATGATAAAAGGTCTCCGAACAGTTCCAAACTGCCACCGAGGTGTTACCTTTAGCTTTATTCAATTAAATTACAGGGAAATGTTAAGTAACAGGGAATGGTTTTGTTTCACAACATTTTGCTGTCCATGCCAGCAGTCATAAAGTAGTGTAGAAGAAAGTGAGGGAAAAATTATTTCATAACATGTCACAAGCTGTAAAAACATTTCAGGGTCTGCGTGTTGCATGATTTATATATATAAAAAAATGTTATACTGAATTTGTTTGAAGAAAAAAAAATCTGTCTATTTTGTAATTGCAATGTTGCAAATCCCTGTATCATACACTTTAGGTGTAGTACACTGCTTCAATAAATCAATCAATAAATCCATAAATCAGTCAAACTTTATTTGTAGAACACTTTTCATATTCATAAAAACAACGCAAAGTGCTGAACAGTAAAAACAGTCATAAAAACAGAAAAGAACAAAAACCGCACCATCAATCAGCATGCACCACGCACCACACACACACACACACACACACACACACACATACAAACTGACACACCGCCCACATCGGGAGAAGTCGAGGGTCATTAATACTAGGGCTCCAGCGCCCGACCCCCAAACCCGCCAGACCAAGGGAACCAGCACACTTAAGTGTGGAGACCCACAGGCCAGCTGGGATCAGAGGACCTGAGCGCAGTGACCTCAGCAGAGGACCGGAACCAACTCCCAGTGTGAAGGACCCCCCTCAGGAAACACTGGAATTAAACAGCTAAAAATTTAAGAGGATGTGATACAAATTAAGATAAGATTATAAAGTAAAAAAGGAAAGTCAGTTAGAGGTACATAATAAAATAGAATAAAATTACATTAAAAAATGATGGAAATAAGAGAACTATAAAAGGTCAATTAAAAGCCAGATTAAAAAGGTGTGTTTTTAACCTCCCTTTAAAAATATCAACGGTCTCTGCGGTCCTGAGGTTCTCCGGCAGGCTGTTCCACAGGCGGGGGCCGTAATGGCTAAAAGCCGCCTCACCATGGGTCTTTGTTCCTGCTTTTGGAACACGCAGTAAACCACTGCCAGAGGACCTCGGGGCCCGCGAGGGTCGATAGGGTAAAAATAGATCAGCTAAATAAGAAAGTGCAGGGCCGTTAAGACATTTAAAAAATAATAAGAGAACTTTAAAATCAATCCTGAAGCAGACAGGGAGCCAATGCAGCGACTGTAAAACCAGTGTAATGTGGGCCCGCCCCCTGGTACTCGTCAGCACACGCGCGACTGAGTTTTGTAATAATTGTAGGTTTGAAATATTCTGTTTGGGAAGACCAGAGAGCAAGGCATTACAGTAATCTAATCAACAGGAGATAAAAGCATGCATTAGCACCTCTGTACTGGCCTGAGAGAGAAACGGGCGGACTCTGGCTATATTCTTCAGATGATAAAATCCAATCTTAGTTATGTTTTTAATGTGTGGAATAAAACTTAGCTCAGAGTCAAAAATCACACCCAGGTTTTCAACCGATTGTGCTGGTTTAAAATCAAGTAATTTTGGTAAAAGTTTCTCTCTCCAGCCTTCGGGACTGATAACTAAAACCTCAGTCTTGTCCTGGTTGAGCTGTAGGAAATTCACTGCCATCCATGACTTGATGTCTGAAATACAGTTGAAAATGTTTTCTATTGGCCCTGAGTCATCAAGAGACGCAGCGATGTACAGCTGAGTATCGTCAGCGTAACTATGGAAAATGATGCCGTGTCTCCTGATGACGTCCCCAAGTGGAAGCATGTAGATTAAAAAGTACGGGACCTAAAATTGAACCTTGGGGAACCCCACACCTAATTTCATGGATTCCTGAGGAACAAGTATCCAAACTTACATAAAAACATCGATCTGTGAGATAAGAAGTGAACCAGTGCTTAAAGCTGCTGGCATGCTTACTTATATAATTTACGATCAAGAAGAAGAGGTTATGACACATTCTGTAAGCTTTACATGGGTAATTGCAAGATAAACAGTCTGCTGAGGCCATAAAAGGCAATAAAGGTTGATTCATTTTACGTGTACAGACAAAATAAATTACCATTTAACTTTACATAAATGTCTGATGTCTGAATGAAATATGGGTGGAAGCTGGAATCATTCCACTCACAGTGTGACACAACAACAGCACGTTGAAAGGACGAAATCATGGATCATAGGATCTGTATTTATTCTAAACAGCAGCATTAAACAGGATCGAAGTATGTTACACATAACCTATCAAGTAGCATTAAAGTTTACAAAAGAATGGCGTTCACATATCTGTTTTGAGGAGTTTCATTAAAGCTCATTCAAATTTATTCACCATGTTAATTAATTAATCATCTTCTTGTTTTTTTTGGAATGTTTTTTGGCACGAAAGAAGAAAAAAAATGTACAAATTAAACCCAATACCACAACAATCAGAAGAGCAAATGTGGTGTACAGTCCAGTTTCAGCATCGGCGATCGTCAGCGTCATTCCAAGGAAATTCACACTGTCGTCAGTGTTTGGTGAACTTGTTCCTACAGGAAAGACACAGAGGTATCAGAGGGTCATTTTTTTTTTAAACCTTTATTATCAATAAATGTTGACCTGAGTGTGTCGGTTTTACCGTCTGACAGGCAGTCATTGGGTCCTAAAGCAGGATCAGGGAATCCGTTACAGCTGATTATTGTTGAGTATGAAGAGACTGAGGACTTGGCTATTCGAGGAAGTTTTGGGTCCGAACGATTGACATAGAAGAGGCCAAATCTCTCTGAAAAACCAGTGGCCCATTCCAGATTGTCCATGAGTGACCATGCTGTGTAACCTTGGATGTTCACACCATCTAACAGGTAAGCTGGAAGAGGAGTATTGACACTTTTAAACATACAAATAAATAAAATGAATTTCAATACTTGAAAATCAGTTTCGAGGTTTAAATTCACCACAAATGCTAATATAACTCAGACTCTTTTTATGCAACGTTTCAAGTAAAAACACACCAATTTTGCATTTTTTTTTTCCAGAAAAGTTTCGCATTTACGCAACAACATTTTGAAAACAATGTGAATTTACCCAGAAATGAGAGAAATGCTAATAACTATTTAGTTTCCTGGGTGGATTACTCCTGGGTGCCATTGTTTGTTGTTGTACTGAAAGCACACACGTGAGCAGAGAACAATACACTATACATTTTTTACAATGGTGAGTACGAACTGTTGTAATATAATACTTTTGCCATGGGGGGGCACTGTTGTTTTGCTCAATGTGCTCTGACTGTCAGCTGTGATGTTGTTCTCTGAACGTGTTAAACTTCTTGTTAAACGTGCAGCACGAACATGGTGCACATGTGCAGTAGCAGCATTTCTGCTCTGTACATAGATACTGAGTTGGAGTGTTTTTCAAAATTTGCTGTTTTCAGTGGCTCCAAGCACCATTGCTGCATAAGTGACCACTCAAAACACAAGTCAAGTTTTGTGTTTTTACTTGAAAATGTTGTACAAACTGGGTCTCAGTCTCTGTATGACTGGCTGTGGTCTTAATTACAGTACATAGGAGAGATGAAATACCTTTCAAAGCCTGGTTTATGTATTGTTCATGGTAGTAGCTCCTGTGATGATCATTCAGGTCAATCGTGCCTCGTTCTGAAATGCCATTTTCTGTAATGATGATTGGCGGATCTCCATATTCCTCTTTAATGAAGTTTAATATCTTTCGGAAACCAAACGGGGAGACCTTGAGCCAGGATGAACCCGAATCCAGCCAGGTACGATCAGCAATTGTTCCTGCACTCCTACAATTGTTGTGAATAGAAGTTGAAATATGGAAAGAGAAACATTTTAGTTCAACTACCAAAGGGATGGTGATAATGTGCTCTTTTTTTCTCTTCCTTGTTTGTTTACCTGTCGGCATCATAGTGTTGAAGATTACCATATTCCACTGGAAATGCCAGGACAGTGGTGTAGTGGTTGAACGCAAAATAATCATAGGTTCCTTTAATCCTTTTGATCTCCTCTGAAGTAAACTCAGGTAACCTGGAAAAATGGGGAAAAACACTGAAGTGAATGAAAGTCAAGGAAAAGTACACCAGTTCCGAAGACAACTATATATTTATCAGAAAATGATTTCAATTAATTTTCAGTTTTACCTGGATTTTGACAGGCCAGCAGCAAGACTTCTCTCCCGTATGATTGTTTTCATCATGTCGCTATAGTCACCATTATAGATGGGATGGGCAAACCATCCAATGTAGAACTGTCCAAGAAGAGACATTACTTACTCAAAACTTTTACCACACACCTCAGCTGTTACATATGGAAGAATCCTGATGTACCTCCACCACACGTCTTGCAGCATCAACGTCCTCTTGTTTATGGGGATTTCTCGGTTCGGACCAGTCAGAGTTAATAGTGATGGAAATGCGTCCATTCTGTCTGGGTCGATACTTTTCATTGTAGAGGTGCCAGGCCTCTGCGTGGGCTTTAAGTAGGTTATGACCAACAATGTAAGGCAGTGTGCCAGGGCGGAAACTGATACCTTGACACATGGAGAGTGACAGAAATTAATATTGAGGCAGATCGAGATATAAACTTTAGTCTAGATTTTTCTCTTTTTTTTTTTTTTTTTTTGCAATAGTGTTCCAAGAATCATACCTGGAGCAGCTACACCATAGCCATGACCTACAGCAGCTATATTGTATGGTTCATTGATGGTGATCCAAAGCTTCACTTTATCACCCAGAGCGCTGAAGATAACATCAGCATAATCCTTGAATCTTGAAATAATTGTGTCATTTTCCCAGCCTCCAACTTTCTGGAGAGCTTGTGGTAGGTCCCAATGGTACAAAGTGATCTGACAGCGAAGAAGAAGCATTTACGCCTTAATAAAGTCAGAAACTTTCAGTTACTATCATTTATTTGGATGAGATGCCAAAAAGACTTGCACTTACATGAGGCTGGATATTTGCAGCAAGCAAGGCATCTACCAGTCTGTGGTAATAGTTGAGTCCAGCCTCATTAATGTGTCTTGTGGTGCCATCAGGAAGCACCCTTGACCAGGAAATGGAGAAACGATAATGGGTCACCTTCAGCTGTTTCAACATAGCAACATCCTCCTCAACTTTGTTGTAACTGTCGCAGGCAATGTCCCCAACATCATCATCAAAAACCCGGAGAGGAGTGTGTGCAAACTTGTCCCAGATGCTGAGACCTTTTCCATCTGCTCTCCATCCCCCTTCAATCTAATGACAAGAAAGATACAACAGGGGTTATCAACAATGAAACCCAAGAGAACATACTGTATGTGTTGTCTGCCAAGATTGAAATGTTTTCACGTCTGTACTTACCTGATATGATGCAGTAGCAGTGCTCCAAATGAATCCTTCTCTGAAACGCCCATAAATCATCTTCTCATCATCTGGTGTGGGGAAGCCATTATTTTTTATGACTTGATAGTAGAAATGAGCGGAGTATTTGGGTGTTCTTGGTCTATTAGTGTGGGTAAAGTCCACATGGTGCAGCCCAAACCCCACTTTGTATCCATTTAACCACTCAAATGAATCCATAAGGGAAGTTGCGAGGTATCCCTTCACTTTGACTCCATCAAGTTCATAGGCTGTTGTTAAAAGAAACACAGACACACAAAAAAGCATGATTTCCACTACAAGCAACTGTATGTATCATGGAAAAGTTATTTTTGCATACCTTTGAGGGCTTCATCAATATAGGTCTTGTAGTAAAATACTCTTTCAATATCATCCCATGTTTTCGTTGAGTCTGTGGCCACTCCATTTTCTGTAATGTAAATCTCTGGATCTCCATATTCCTCCTTGATCCAGTTGAGGAGCCTCCTCAAACCCCAAGCCACAGCTCTCTGCTCACTGATGTCCGTGGTTGGTGCATCACTTTCTTCTTTCAGTGCAAAGTCCCAGTCATTCTCAAAGGATGGGGGGGTAATCTGATTTATTACATGGCTTGAAATTTGTGTAGTGTAATGATTTGCACAAAACATGTCTGCAGTTCCCCTGATGAAGCTTTTATCTGCGTCAGTAAAGGAAGGTAGCCTTGACTCTGAAAGTTCTTGGAGTTCACTTTTGTTTCCAACTTTCCACTTCAGTGCATCAGGATAGTCACCATTCTTGAAAATGGGGTGGGCAAACCAACCCAATTGAAATTGCATTGCACGATCAGCTGCGTAAATTTCACGAGGATTATTAGCATCAACAGGCTCGACCCAATCAGCATTTAGAGCAATGGAGACTTTCCCACCTTGGGAAGCACGATACTTATCATCATATGTATGGTAAGCTGTGGCGTGAGCTTTAATCAGGTTGTGTGCAACTTGGTATGGTGCTGTTCCTGGATTCTTAACATTTGGAGGAATCTCTCCAAGCCCATATCCTGACCAGGCAATTGTGTAAGGCTGCTGGAAAGTTATCCAAAATTTCACTCTGTCACCAAAAGTGGCAAAACAGAAGTCAGCATAGTCATTAAAAACATCAATCATTTCAGGATTTTCCCAGCCATTCAGCTCAGTTTGCAAAGCAGTAGGGAGGTCATAATGATAAAGTGTTACTATCGGGGAGATATTTGCTGCTACAAGGCTGTTAATGACATTGTTGTAGTAGTCAACCCCTTTCTGGTTCAGGGAGGAACGCCTCCCATTAGGAAAGATCCTGGACCAGGAAATAGAAAATCTGTATGAGTTTACCCTCAGACCTCGCAGCATGTAAAGATCTTCATTGAATCTGTTGTAACTATCACAGGCAACTTGCCCAGTGGCGTCCTCAGGGATACCACTATCAGATGCATTAGTAAAGGTATCCCAGACACTAGGCCCTTTCCCATCAGCATTCCAGCCACCTTCAATCTGGTAAGCTGAAGAAGAAACTCCCCAGCCGAAGTCATCGGGAAATGTACCATAGTGGTACAGTTTTCTCTCGAAAGTTGACTGGTGTGAAAACTTTTCCCAGACTACTTTTGATTGAGAAGGTACCTCTGAGGGTGATAAAGAGCCTGAATAGGGATGGGGATACATTTCACCTCTTGTCATAGCTCCACTTTTGGGTGAACCAAAACCATTTTGATTGATAATTTCTGCATATATGTATGCAGATTGCTTTGGTGTCCGTGGTCTGTTGGCATCTTTGAAGTCAACATAGTGAAGACCAAATCTTTGGCTGTAGCCTTGATTTCCTTCAAATCCATCCATGAGTGACTGCACTGTGAATCGCTGCACATTTACTCCATCCAAGGATATGGCTACAATATGAACACATACAGTAACTTATTAAAGTTATGAAAGCTTTCTTCATTTTGTTTTAAACAGTTCAAATTCTTAACACTAACCTTTCAATGCCTCATTGATGTAGCTCCTCAAGTACTGTATTCTGCTTTGATCATTGATGACATCCCCAGTGTTCTCTGTTGGCATCCCATTCCCAGTTATATAGATTGGTACTTTGGTAGTTTGTAAGTACACTGTTGAAATGTAGTTTAGAAGCCGTCTCAGTCCCCAAGGCACAGAGGAGATCCAGTCAGAAGCTGTGGAGCTCCATGAGGGGTCCACACTTGAGTTGAAGTTGCCCACCCCCTCAGGACCTGCGACGCAGCCACCATCAACATGTGTGATTACCCGGGAGGTGTAATGGTTCAGTCCAAAAAAGTCAGCTGTGCCAGCGATTCTCTTCACCTCTTCAGAAGTGAACGTTGGTAGTATTACAGGCACAGAGGATGGACATGCTGCTCTTTTCTCTTCAATTTGAGTTTTCAGAATTGAAGGATAGTCTCCGGCTCCAAATATGGGATGTGCAAACCAGCCCAGCATAAACTCAAGGTAGCGCTCTGCAGCAGCAACATCTTCAGATTTGGAGGGATCTGCTGGTTCTGCCCAGTCAGCGTTTAATGCGATGCCCACTTGACCTTGTTGTGCCGTTCTGTACTTGTCATTGTAGACATGCCAGGCTTCAGCATGGGACTTCAGAATATTGTGAGTGACCTGAAAAAATGCAAAAACAAGTATAAGTTGAATGGACCTCGCCCTCAGTGAAACACCAGGACGTTTATTATGAGTTTTATTATCACCTGATAGGCTGCAGTCACATAGTCCTTGACACCAGGAGCATGTTCACCGGTGCCATATCCAGCATGGCTCACCACCCAGGGACTACTGAATGTGTTCCAGGTCTTGACCCGGTCCCCAAATGTAGAAAAACAAAAATCTGCATACTCTTTGAAGGCCTTGACAATGGAAGCGTCAGCCCACCCACCTTTGTCCTGGAGACTCTGGGGCAGATCCCAGTGGTAGAGAGTGACAATAGGTTTGATGCCTGATTCAATGAGAGCGTCGATGAGGCTGTTATAGTAGTGAACCCCATCCTCTGATTGGCTGTCTTTGTAGCCTGAAGGGAAAATGCGGGCCCAGGAGATGGAAAACTGGAAGGTGTTGACTTGAAGACCTCGCAGGAGGTAGACGTCATAATCCACCTTGTGGTAACTGTCACATGCCAGGTCAGCTGTCTGTTTATCAAAAGCTTGGCCTTGATGCCCGAAGCGGTCCCAAATGGTCTCACCCTTTCCTCCCTCTGACCATCCTCCTTCAACCTTGAAGGACTCACTGGATGTGGCCCATTGGAAGCCCGCAGGGAATGAGTCAGTCAGGAAAGCATCTCGATCCGCTTCGGTTTGATCTCTAAACTTGTCCCACACATTTTGGTAACTGTTTCTGAGGTCTGGAACACTGTAGGTTGGAATCAAGAGAATGACTTGTGAAAACAGCAACAATTTCTACACCTTTGAACTTCCGAATTTATCATTAAAATTAAACTCTTACTTGATTGGCATATCCTCAATGTTCATTTCACCTAACATGTCCATCACATCACTTCCCATAATATTCAGTTGACTGGTTTTCAAGGCTGAGGTGTATACAATTAGAAAAAAATGAGACATTGATGCATCACATTGTGTCATTTTAGATGTTTTAAAAACAAATCACGAGAATTGAAAAAACTTGCAATCATGTAAATGATTTTTGTTTAAAGATTAAAGAATGAAACAATACCACAAATATTGGTAGTACCAAAAATGATGAGAAAATATTATCAATAATCATAACACAATAATCATAAAAAATACAACTACATCACTAAATCACCCTGGATGTGCTTCACATTCATCTCACTATTTTTCATGTCATGCATTAATTGCATCTTTGTATCACCTTTTAAAATGCTTCATAGTTCAGTTGTGTCGGATTTCTTAACACAGTGCATTCTATAAAATAACCTCACAAACTGATGCATAAACACATTTACAAGTTGTGACAAAACATAACATTGTTTAGGGACGTGTTGAGCTTTCTTCAGATATTCAATGCTCTTTACCATTTTTATACCCAAATATGTTCTAAGTAGTTTCCAGTATAATATATGATCTACTACTACTACTTAGTCACTACTACTACTTACTTTGACAGACTTGCTTAATTTCAACATTATCCACCATAATTTACATTTTTTCCCCGTCTTTTACGACTGGTAAATAACACGTTTAGTTTTGTTCAAGTTTAAGGACAATTTGTTTGAGTCAAACCACATTTTATGTTTTTCATCTCTGCTGTAATTTTCATCCAAATACTGTGGTAAATTTTACCCCAAGCCGAACACATTTCGATCATCTGCGAATTTAAAAAATTTCCAAACTTTTGAAACGTCATAGAGAAACATTACATAAATGCAATCACTATCATAAAGTAAATGAAGGGTTTTTTTTTTCGCAACTAAACGGATGATCCAAGTGAGACTGGTTTATGAAACTGTGACAAAGTTTAAAGTCACAATTGATTAGTATGTTCTTAAGTTTTCATCTTGCTCACTCACTTTTACAAGCACCCTTTCACACCCTCGCCATGCTGGATGTTTATTTTGAACAGCATGAATTCACAGCTGCAATAATTGTAAAACACTTGTCCCTCCTTTTACTCCACAATGAATGATAAGCTTTGTTAAACTTTACCAGTCGACAGCAAGAAGAAACCAAACTCATCCATGGCCTTTGATAAGATTTACAGCTTTTATGATTATTGCGTTGTTAATGTTTATGATGTCGCAGCTTACAGCTCAGCTGTAATCCGTTTGGTCTTTCAAAACTTAAAAAAACAACTTTAAAGGCAGTGAGAGTACTTGTTTTAATGTTGTTTGCCATGTTTAAATGTAAGATAAAATAAACAAGAATTCTCAAAATTCAACTTAAAGGACAGTGCATGTAATCAGATTCCCACTTTTATCAAGTATTTCACTGATTTTCACTTTCACTTTTTTTTTTATTGTTGCACTTTGAGATATTCAAATGTAAAGTGCATTACAAATTAAAGGTATTATTATTATTATTATGATGGGAAAACTGAGATGTAATGATGGCTGTATAGAAAGTGTTTCATTTTGTTGTCACATAAAAACACACCATCAATACTGTCTACTTAGAAGATGGAACAAAAATAAGTAGAAAAAAAATGAATTGAAATGATTTTTACCTTGCAGGAACTCTCCAAGAAGCTGGTATTGACTGTGAGCACAATCACGAACTGTTATCTTGTATATCAGGACGGGCAAACTTCCAATTTCCTACAACACAGCATAATATGTTTGTAACAGAGGTATAATGGCCTTCTGGAGAACGATTATCAAAGTTTTAACAAGCGCAATGCCACGTCTTGTGTACCTGTAATCTTTTTAGCTCCCCCGCAAAGTTTGCTGACAAATCACAGGAATAGTCAATGTGCAGTGTCAGAAAATCCATCTGTGAAGACATGAACCACAGCACAGCAGATCATTGCAGTCTTTTTCCTGACTGAGATTCAGTTTTCATGACATCTATTGGTAGAAGCACTGAACAACTTAGAAACCTTTCTGACATGTTTAACAAAGCAAACCTTTCAATCCTGTTCAAAATGGTGGTTGAAAATATCAATTTTTACAGTTGAAAGGTACCATTTAAGGAAAAAAAAGATGCATCTTACTGTTGTCGAAGCTTTCATGCGGGTTAGGGCAGTCATATCACTCGTCCTCAAGCCAAATGACAATTGTCTCCCTGCAAATATTATTTCCATGCTTTGTGTTATTCTTGACAGGTATTAGTTTTCTTAATTCAAAAACATGATTTGAAAAATGTGATTGGGCAATTGTGCAATGAGAAGCATAAAAGATTAATGTTCTGATTTCACAATAGTTGATTACTAAGACAACCATAATTATTTATGTCAGTCATCAATGTTATCATTAATATCATGAAGGGCTTCGGTATCAGTTGGTCATCAAACAGCTTTCTGAGGACACACTGTCCCATCACCTATACCCCCATTAATCCTATTTAAATTGGGGGTGATACAGAGTTGCAGCCTATACGAGCTCAATACGAGCAGAGCACGATGCTTGAGAAATTATTGCTTCAAGAGTATTTGAAATGGCAGAAACAAGATGACAAATAAATCTAATTTTAGCCACAGCATAATCATAATGACCTTTAGAAATAAAAGCATTCATGCCTGTAATCCTCCACCCCTTCACCTGGTGAAACTCACCTTCTTCAGGGAAGTTTTGATGGTAGAACTGGTAAATATTCCGGCTCAGCTTGAGGATGTTTTCCTGCACACTGGAAGCGCCTGATGCCTCCCAGTCGCCTTCCAAGCTGCTGAACATCACCCATGAGCGTGCAAGTTCTGCAAACTCCAGGAAGGCAAATTCTGCATACTTCTGAAACATGTCTAACAGATCCTGGCTCTCCCAGCCTCCGAAGCTCGACCTCAGAGAGTCTGGAATCCGCGAACCGTGGATGATGACCAGAGGCTCGAGTCCCACCTCATGCAGCTGCTCCATCAGGGTTCGATAGCATCTCACCACAGCCTGCTGGGGCTGGCTGGGGTGACCTTTGGGGAGCAGCTGAACCCATGACAGCGGCACTTTGAAATGTGTCACCCCTCTGCTCTGCAGGTACCGGAAGTACTGCTTAGACCCCTGAGGAATGGGTTCGCTGCAGTCGAAGGCGTCGTTCACCTTGGAAGTTGAGCTCTCGCCTGTCTGCTTTGTCAGAGGACCGGCAAGGAGCATGAAGTCTTCCTCTGAGCTCAGGTCACTGCTCTCACAACTGTACAGAAAAAACAAATACAGACACAGAACCCTCAACAGATTTTCCATTGTGGAACGAAAAAGATGAGCCTCTGCTGTCTGCTAATCGCCGATGATCTTCTTCTTAATGCATTCATACACACGAAAGGTATCATGTCCCAATATTGTAATCTGTGTTGTTTTATTGCAGTGCTGCGATACGGTTAGAAAGACTCTGGACTCAGGCAAATGATAACTGGATCCCCAGCCTGTGCTCATGTTGACAACCCTGAAATAGCGAGATACGCCATTCCTATTTTCAGCATCATGAAGGAAAGGGAAAATGTTTAATTTTGAAATAAAAATAAATGCAAAGTAGGGAAGACTTTGTCTATTAACCTACATGTGGCACAACTTGTATAGCTGTTAAAAATGCAATAAGTCATTTTCCTTCAGGTTACATTTCTCATGCTCTATTCAGACCAGACCCATTCTTTGCTGGCATTCAGCTAAAACTGTCAGCAAGTCTTTGGTTGTATATACTGTGGTTGGTTGTTGGACACCTTCTAAGTCAGAAAGAAATTGCTGTTTATGCCTGCAGTAATAAATTTCTGTTGAAAGATAAGATATGAACCCTGGTACTGAGTTTGGCGCGCATGACTTGCAAGATGTTTCTTCATAACGTTTTCACCCATTATTGGCTCTAATGTAATCCATTCTCTTTTATCGTCATGTCTAGCTATCTAGCTTTTTCGATATCTAGCTTTCCAGAGAGCAAGGCATTAAGCTATGAACACCTCTAAAACGAACAACACACACTCACACAAGTTGTCGTCAGACTGACCCCAAAGGACTAAAGGCACATGCAACTGAAACTCCGATCATCCCCGACTTCCAACCTTTATCCATGCTGAGTCACAAATAGACTCTTCTGGGGTTAATAATTCTGATAAGGCAGGACAACACTATAGAGGGTGGAGACTTTTTACACCTTTTATCACTCTGCCATGAAGCTTAAAGGAATACTTCATCCAAAAAACAATTTGGCCTCCTTTTCTACTCACCCTCATGCTTAGCAACACTCTGGAGCACCTTTTTGATGTTTCAAATGCAGCCAGAGGTCCGGGGGGATTTTCGTTGTCAACAAACTTCCATATAACAGGGACTGTTTAGGCTCTTAAAATGTACTAAATGACCTCATTAAGAATGAATTATGGACGTTACCGCTCAGGACACTTGGATTACAGCGGACGAGCAGCATGAAGGAAAATAGGCATGTTTTTTTGTGGACTTTATGGACCTTTTTCTTTCGGGCTCTAAAGGTCCCTTTTATATGGAAGTTTGTTGACAACGAAAATCCCCACGGACCTCCGGCTGCATTTGAGATATCAAAAAGGTGTTCCAGAATGTTGCTCAGGTGGGTAGAAAATGAAGCCAAATCGTTTTTTTGTGTGAAGTATTCCTTTAAAGCTACAAGCTGGTGTCTACTCTGAATAAGAGCACAAGAAAGGTTTTCTCATAAACATAGAAGGAAATCTAGTGTATTACAAGGCCTACTGGCTATACAAGGCCTAACATCAACACAATCAAAATGTGGGTAGGAAACAGTATTGGTTTGTAAAGCAGCCACAGTGGTAGGTGGAAACATTGTCTATATTTTACTCTCTCCCTCACAGGAAGTCCTCCAATGGACTGAGTGGAGTTGAAAACATTCAAACTCTTCCTAACACATTTTGGTAATTGTTTCTAAGCTTACTTCTGCCTATGTTGTTGGGTTATGAACACTGTTGCCAGATTGGGCAGCTTCCTGCCTCACTGGGCATCTTTTGATACTGATTTTATCGAATAGCATTGGCAGGGTTGATAAAACTTGGGCTGGTTTTTCATATAATTTGCCAATTTTAGAAACTGCTCACACCCACTTCTAAATCCCCACAATGCACCACTCAGCATATGAGCCAGATTGACCACAACGCCCGCCCTACTCTGTCTCTGATTGGCTAAAATTCACTACATTCACTGAATTGATAAGGTTAATGTCTGTGTTGTGTGTGAACTCGTGCTTGTGCCCTCGTGTTGTGCACTCGTGCTCGTACCGTGCTTGTGCACGTGCTGTGCGGGTCAGAGAAAGGGAGAGAGAGATAGAGAGAGACAGAGAGAGGTTATTGGGAGTCATATGCATCATGTTTAACGATATCAATTAGAGTAAGTTGGATTTAGGAATTTGATTGCTCATGTTTCATGATAGTCCTGGACACCATTTTTTTTGCAGTTGCAATGAACAAGTGATTGAGAACTTGTGTTGTCTGTTGTCTTTATTTGGTGCAGTTGTGTGCCCATGATGTGGTCCTTACTATGTGAAAATGAATTTTACGATTTTAACATGAGTTTACAGATTGAGATTTGGGCTGAATGTTATTGAGTTGGGTGGGATTTATGTTGTGTTTGGGCTGGAAAATGGTGAGTGAGATCTGGTAAGCCTGGTTGTAAACCTGCTGAAACATGGCCAATTAAAAAATAGTAATACAAATAAGATTATTCAATTCCCATAACTTTTCTTCAAAAAGTCCTAACATAAATGAGTTGGACACCGTCTTTAGAAAATATATTACAATTGCAATAATTGAGAAAAACTTAACCAAATTTTATACAATAAAAGAATGTGAAAAAATAAAGCATGATGCTGATTTGTGCTAATACACGTTTTTCTTACTTTACATTATAACTGAAATATGCGGAGTGTGTGCTTCAATGTTCATCTTGCCCACTAGCTTTTAGCATTTCATTTTGTTTCCACATAAATACACACCATCAATACTGTCTACTTAGAAGATGGAACAAAAATAAGTAGAAAAAAATGAATTGAAATGATTTTTACCTTGCAGGAACTCTCCAAGAAGCTGGTATTGACTGTGAGCACAATAATGAACTGTCATCTAGCATATCAGGATGGACAAACTTCCAGTTTCCTACAACACAGCATAATATGTTTGTAACAGCGGTATAATGGCCTTCTGGAGAACCATTATCAAAGCTCTAACAAGCGCAATGCTACGTCTTGTGTACCTGTAATCTTTTTAGCTCCTCTGCAAAGTTTGCAAACAACTTTAATCAAACAAGTTTGCTGACACACAAATGAGGTGGACACAGTCTTTGGAAAATGTATTTCAATTGCAATAATTTAGACAAACTTAACCAAATTTTATACAATAAAAGAGTGTGATAAAATAAGGCATGATGCTGAGTTGTGCCAATACACATTTTTCTTTCTCTAGGTTACAGCTGAAATATGCGGAGTGTGTGCTTCAATGTTCATCTTGCCCACTAGCTTTTAAAATCTCCTTCTTACATTCAAGTGATGACAGTTGTTTATTCCAATTAAAACAGACTGTGAATTGGACCGATTGTAAGAAGCATGTCTTCAGGTTGTACTCCACAGTTCAACTGATTCACAAGGTAAAACGCCCGCCCTCAGGAAGAGGAAACCATTTTTGTCCTTTGATAAGTCTTTATGCTGCAAACTCATGGATTATGTGATAACTGTACTGTAAAAGTTTATGATCTCACAGTCCACAGCTCAGTTTTGCTTCTACCAAGTACAATTATAAACTGTAATCTTGTGAATCATAACGTTATACTGGATGTCTACAACATAACAAAGTGCTTATAGCAGCAGTGTCACCAAAGTTCAAGAAATAACCAGCAAATTTAAAATGCTCTGTGTATATAAAAACATTTTTGCATTTAAAAAAACAAGATGTGCTGTATCTTAATGTTGTTGACACTTAAATGTGGGAAAAGGAGGTGAATCTTTTCACTCTCAATTCAAATACCAGTCGTACGGTGAATTGTATAAATGTGATGTAATATCCTAGAAAGGTACTTATTTTCTCATCTTGTAAGAAGGAACGTCTTGATTTGAAAAAAAAACTGACTGGGCACGGGTGTGCAGTGAGGCACAAACAAGGTTATTATACTGATATCACCCAGAGTGTTTCCTGTGACCGGTAAAATAATTTATAAGTCATCATCATTATGACTGATTGGGATATCAGTTGGTCATAAAGCAGATTTCTGATGTCAATAATTGATTAGTCTGTCCTTAACCTGTACCAGTTTGAAGCAGAGATCATGTGGAACAGGAGCCAATGCCAGCTCAAGATTAAATAGTAACTGCAACGATAGAAAGATAACATGGTTCTAATCAAGAAAAAAAACCAGCCGAGTCACAAATGTAGAAATGGATCGGATGAATGCGTTGCTCACCCCTTGTCTTTCTGCATCGTCAAAGAACTTGCATTCGGATTGAAGTCCTCTGAGCTCAACTCTCACATCCGTACCTGTAAAACAAGTTCAGACACGAAACCAACAACAGATTCCCTGCTGTAGACGTGAAAGGATGAACTTTCACTATCTGCTGAAAGCCAAACTCCTCGAACCAACAGTTCTGTTCTTAGCGGATTCTTATGCAATTCAGAAGGATATCATGTAGTTTGGAAAGACTCTGGACTCACAAGAAGAGATAACTGAACTCCCAACCTGAACCTTTGTGTAAATAGCCAGCTGAACTGGACCTTTATCATGATTATGAAAGAGGGCTTTTTGATATATGACACCATAATTTGATGTAACAAAATAGTAAAAGTCTTGTCTGTGGGCATGTGTACGTGTGACTTTGAGTCTCCTGCACCTCAGTAAAACACAACAGTTTGAATTATTGTTGTTGAAAACTATTAAAAGTTCTTCAGTTGAAAAGTTGATGGGTGACTAGAAAGATAAATCAATATAACTTTTTTTAAAATCATAAATTAGTCTGAGGAATCACCAGTACGGAATATAAAACAAGAAACCATGAAAAATGTTTGTTTGTTTTTTCTCTCTGATCTATTTGAATCAACCAGAAACATTTTTCTGGCCTCTGTTTGATAACTCTGCATGTGTTGCAGTGTGTCAGTGATCATACAGCAGATTTCCTAATCATCTTGGAGACTGAGGGCGATTTTAATGATGCCAATTGATGATTAGGGTTAACTTCATGTTCTTTACAAGGACCTTTTTTTTTGTTTGTTTTCATAATGGATGCTCAAACTCTGGACTAGTAATTTAGCAGGGATGCATACTTTACCACAGAGGCAGATTGTGTGTCAAGAGTCGATCAAGAGTGTGACCACTGAGTCACGGATGGCATGCTGTCCAGATAACCATCTCTGATCTCTGAACCAACATCACCTCATGAGCCCAGAGGTTACAAAATGGCAACTTTTCATCTCGTGGAATTAATTTTGTGTGTGTGTGTGTGTGTGTGTGTGTGTTAGGCAAAGGTTTCACTGATCATGAAATTCAGAAACACAATGAAAACCAGCCTGTGTTATGATGAAGCCAGTGATCCACTGATGTGTTTAAAAAAAAAAAAAAACAAAAAAAAACAAAACACCAAAAAAGTGAGGCGTCAGTTTCACATTTTCATAGACAGTGCATGTGCCGCACTACTGTTTGGTACGTGCTGTTCCAAACTTCTCATACTGTAATCTGTGTGGAGTTATGACATGTGATAAATTCAGGGTGTGACTTGCAAGGGGGGAAAGTTGACACAGCTCCTTTTCTGCTGAATCATTTTTATAGCAAGGAGCAGTTATATAATACCCACAGCATTGTGATTAAATTTTCTTCATTGGCAAACAAACTAAAATCTAATGAACCTCTTTGACACCTTGAAACTGTAATCTCTCAAATATTGAGAGAGAAATAATAACAGTAACTCTCAACTTTGGTACCAGATATGTTTTTTTTTTCTTTTTTTTTTTTGAAAATTATTAGTATGATTAATATGATAACTTTTATTTTCAATGTTTACCATGGCAAATAAACCACATTTGGACACTTTCAACATTTCACACTGAACTCTATCAACTTGTTTTTACATAACTGTTACGACTAGGTTTTTAGGAGAGGGGAAAAAGGCAGTAACATAAAGGCCATGGTGTTACGTGGAAAATAAAGTTATTTATTCACAAAAGTAAGATCAAATGGGAACAAAAATAGACTCATAAACTAGAGTTATCGATTCACAAACACAATGGCCAAAAAGTAATTAAAACTAAAGGAACTACAACAAAGGATGAAGAAACCAAAAACACAGAACCGATGTTTCCACGGAACATTTGTGGTCTTTATGTTACTGCCTTTTTCCCGTCTCCTCAACGAGCTTCCAAGAACCTTCCATCCACACATTTCGTTGCAGTTCACCAATTTCACCTTGAGTAGACCGGTAACATAGATGACATCGACCGAAAACAGATTTATTTTGGTGATTCACAGCATAAGCAACAGGAAAAATTCATTTTGTGTAACAATTACAATTTGTTTGAAAACCACTGTGATATCCATGACATCAAAAAATCAAGATACATTACAGGTATGTTTTAAAAAAAAAAATCGATGAAAATATATAAAATATTGGATTTCAGTCTGAACGGTGTGAAAGTAACAGAAGGAAAATGCAGCATGAATTAGTTTTTTTTGTTGTCTTCATTAGATGCAGACCTCAAAATGTTGAAATCAGGATTCAATGCAGGTTCTATATCAGCCGTCAGACCTCCTTCATTTACTTAACATGTAATGACAGTGAATAATAATAAACAGTTTAAATTGAAGCTGCATGTGAATGTCTGAGGTCCTTCTTCTCTCCTGCAGCGGAGTCAGCAGCATGCCTCAGAGAAATGCATGGTGATGGAACACAAAAAATGTATTAGTTTTGGGTGAAAATCAGTGTTCCAGTCATTCACATGAAAGCATTATTATAGTATGATATAATCACAGGAACAAACTCCTGTTTGTGAAGGTCAAAAGGTTTGACTGAATATTGAAGGAAAAAACACATTCTGCAGTCTTTATTTGGTTATTCATTGTCGATGAGGCTGTTATAGAAGAGAACCCCATCTTCTGATTGGCTGTCTTTGCAGCCTGAAGGGAAAATACGGGCCCAGGAGATAGAAAACTGGAAGGTGTTGACTTGGAGACCTCGCAGGAGGTAGACATCATAATCCACCTTGCGGTAACTGTCACATGCCAGGTCAGCAGTCCGTTTTTCAAAACCTTGACCTTGATGCCTGAAGCCCATGTTGTGAAGTTTTCATCTTGCTCACTCACTTTTACAAGCACCTTTTCACACCCTCGCCATGCTGGATGTTTATTTTGAACAGCATGAATTCACAGCTGCAATAATTGTAAAACACTTGTCCCTCCTTCTGTTCCACAATGAATGATAAGCTTTGTTAAACTTTACCAGTCTACAGCAAGAAGAAACCAAACTCAATGGCCTATGACAAGATTTACAGCTTTGATGATTATTGTATTGTGAATGTTTATTAAACTGCAGTTTACAACTCAGCTGTAATCTGTCTGGTCTTTCAAATCTTAAAAAAAAAAAAAAAAAAACTTTAAAGGCAGTGAGAGTACTTGTTTTAATGTTGTTTGCCATGTTTAAATGTAAGATAAAATAAACAAGAATTCTCAAAATTCAAGTTAAAGGACAGTGCATGTAATCAGATTCCCACTTTTATCAAGTATTTAACTGATGGGAAAACTGAGATGTAATGATGGCTGTATAGAAAGCATTTCATTTTGTTTCCACATAAATACACACCATCAATACTGTCTACTTAGAAGATGGAACAAAAATAAGTAGAAAAAAATGAATTGAAATGATTTTTACCTTGCAGGAACTCTCCAAGAAGCTGGTATTGACTGTGAGCACAATCATGAACTGTCATCTAGCATATCAGGATGGACAAACTTCCAGTTTCCTACAACACAGCATAATATGTTTGTAACAGCGGTATAATGGCCTTCTGGAGAACCATTATCAAAGCTCTAACAAGCGCAATGCTACGTCTTGTGTACCTGTAATCTTTTTAGCTCCTCTGCAAAGTTTGCGAACAACTTTAATCAAACAAGTTTGCTGACACACAAATGAGGTGGACACAGTCTTTGGAAAATGTATTTCAATTGCAATAATTTAGACAAACTTAACCAAATTTTATACAATAAAAGAGTGTGATAAAATAAGGCATGATGCTGAGTTGTGCCAATACACATTTTTCTTTCTCTAGGTTACAGCTGAAATATGCGGAGTGTGTGCTTCAATGTTCATCTTGCCCACTAGCTTTTAAAATCTCCTTCTTACATTCAAGTGATGACAGTTGTTTATTCCAATTAAAACAGACTGTGAATCGGACCGATTGTAAGAAGCATGTCTTTAGGTTGTACTCCACAGTTCAGCTGATTCACAAGGTAAAATGCCCGCCCTCAGCAAGAGGAAACCATTTTTGTCCTTTGATAAGTCTTTATGCTGCAAACTCATGGATTATGTGATAACTGTACTGTAAAAGTTTATGATCTCACAGTCCACAGCTCAGTTTTGCTTCTACCACGTACAATTATAAACTGTAATCTTGTGAATCATAACGTTATACTAGATGTCTGCAACATAACATAATGTGCATGTAGCAGCAGTGTCACTGAAGTTCAAGAAATGATTGGCAATTTTAAAATGCTCTGTGTATAGAAAAACATTTTTGCATCTAAAAAAACAAGATGTGTTGTATCTTAAAGGTGCATTAAGGAGTTTTTCAACCTTAAAAATACTTATTTTCCACCATAAATATGTTACACATTTTTAATGATGTGTACAATGTGCCCTGACATATTCATTACAAGTACCTCTAACAGCGCTAAATTGTCACTTGAAAGTTGCAGTGCCGGTCCGGCTCCAGCATTTTTTTTTGGGAGAATTTGAAAGGAATGACGTAATGAATGCTCCGGCTGGTTAAGTTTCATTTTGTCCGCCATTACTCCGCCAGATGCTTAGTGAGCAACAACTGAGCAGGATCTTCCAGAAAGTAGGAAAAGACTGGCTTCGAGCACCGCCACAGCTCCAGCACAGACTCCACCAGGTAAAAGAAACTTACATTTTACTTGATCGCTACAAAAAGAGCGAGGAAGGAGTTCCCCTCTTCCGTGCACGCGAGCCACCGGCACGAGTTTTTCACTAAGCTGCATTATGCCCAAGGCCTGCAGGGGGCGCTGTTTTGCATAAAACGTGCAAATTCCTTAATGCACCTTTAATGTTGTTGACACTTGAATGTGGGAAAAGGAGGTGAATCTTTTCACTGTCAATTCAAATACCAGTCGTCCTGTGAATTACTTGTGTAAATGTGATGTGATATCCTGGGAAGATACTTATTTCTCATTTTGTAACAAGGAACATCTGATTTGAAAAAAACTGACTGGGCACGGGTGTGCAGTGAGGCACATACAAGGTTATTATACTGATATCACCCAGAGTGTTTCCTGTGACGACACACTCGTAAGTTATCATCATTATGACTGATTTGGATTTCAGCTGGTCATAAAGCAGATTTCTGATGTCAATAATTGATTAGTCTGTCCTTAACCTGTACCCGTTTGAAGCAGAGATCATGTGGAACAGGAGCCAATGCCAGCTCAAGATTAAATAGTAACTGCAACGATAGAAAGATAACATGGTTCTAATCAAGAAAAAAAACCAGCCTAGTCACAAATGTGGAAATGGATCGGATGAATGCGTTGCTCACCCCTTGTCTTTCTGCATTGTCAAAGAACTTGCATTCGGATTGAAGTCCTCTGAGCTCAACTCTCACATCCGTACCTGTAAAACAAGTTCAGACACGAAACCAACAACAGATTCCCTGCTGTAGACGTGAAAGGATGAACTTTCACTATCTGCTGAAAGCCAAACTCCTCGAACCAACAGTTCTGTTCTTAGCGGATTCTTATGCAATTCAGAAGGATACCATGTATCCTGTACCCGTTTGAAGCAGAGATCATGGACATCAGATCAAGGATATCATGAAAGACTCTGGACTCACAAGAAGAGATAACTGAACTCCCAACCTGAACCTTTGTGTAAATAGCCAGCTGAACTGGACCTTTATCAGGATTATGAAAGAGGGCTTTTTGATATATGACACCATAATTTGATATAACAAAATAGTAAAAGTCTTGTCTGTGGGCATGTGTACGTGTGACTTTGAGTCTTCTGCACCTCAGTAAAACACAACAGTTTGAATTATTGTTGTTCAAAACTATTAAAAGTTCTTCAGTTGAAAAGTTGATGGGTGACTAGAAAGATAAATCAATATAACTTTTTTTAAAATCATAAATTAGTCTGAGGAATCACCAGTACGGAATATAAAACAAGAAACCATGAAAAATGTTTGTTTGTTTTTTCTCTCTGATCTATTTGAATCAACCAGAAACATTTTTCTGGCCTCTGTTTGATTACTCTGCATGTGTTGCAGTGGGTCAGTGATCATACAGCAGATTTCCGAATCATCTTGGAGACTGAGGGCGATTTTAATGATGCCAATTGATGATTAGGGTTAACTTCATGTTCTTTACCGGGACTTTTTTTTTTGTTTGTTTTCATAATGGATGCTCAAACTCTGGAGCAGTAATTTAGCAGGGATGCATACTTTACCACAGAGGCAGATTGTGTGTCAAGAGTCGATCAAGAGTGTGACCACTGAGTCGCGGATGGCATGCTGTCCAGATAACCATCTCTGATCTCTGAACCAACATCACCTCATGAGGCCAGAGATTACAATATGGCAACTTTTCATCCCTTGGAATTAAAATTTTGTGTGTGTGTGTGTGTGTGTTAGGCAAAGGTTTCAGTGATCATGAAATTCAGAAACCCAATGAAAACCAGCCTGTGTTATGATGAAGTCAGTGATCCACTGATGTGTTTAAAAAAAACAAAAAAAAAAAAAAACAAAACACCAAAAAAGTGAGGCGTCAGTTTCACATTTTCATAGACAGTGCATGTGCCGCACTACTGTTTGGTACGTGCTGTTCCAAACTTCTCATACTTTAATCTGTGTGGAGTTATGACATGTGATAAATTCAGGGTGTGACTTGCAAGGGGGGAAAGTTGACACAGCTCCTTTTCTGCTGAATCATTTTTATAGCAAGGAGCAGTTATATAATACCCACTGCATTGTGATTAAATTTTCTTCACTGGCAAACAAACTAAAATCTAATGAACCTCTTTGACACCTTGAAACTGTAATCTCTCAAATATTGAGAGAGAAATAATAACAGCAACTTTGTTACCAGATATGTTTTTTTTTCCTTTTTTTTTTGAAAATTATTAGTATGATTAATATGATAACTTTTATTTTCAATGTTTACCATGGCAAATAAACCACATTTGGACACTTTCAACATTTCACACTGAACTCTATCAACTTGTTTTTACATAACTGTTACGACTAGGTTTTTAGGAGAGGGGAAAAAGGCAGTAACATAAAGGCCATGGTGTTACGTGGAAAATAAAGTTATTTATTCACAAAAGTAAGATCAAATGGGAACAAAAATAGACTCATAAACTAGAGTTATCGATTCACAAACACAATGGCCAAAAAGTAATTAAAACTAAAGGAACTACAACAAAGGATGAAGAAACCAAAAACACAGAACCGATGTTTCCACGGAACATTTGTGGTCTTTATGTTACTGCCTTTTTCCCGTCTCCTCAACGAGCTGGTCGTTACAAGAACCTTCCATCCACACATTTCGTTGCAGTTCACCAATTTCACCTTGAGTAGACCGATAACATAGATGACATCGACCGAAAACAGATTTATTTTGGTGATTCACAGCATAAGCAACAGGAAAAATTCATTTTGTGTAACAATTACAATTTGTATGGAAACCACTGTGATATCCATGACATCAAAAAATCAAGATACATTACAGGTATGTTTTAAAAAAAAAATCGATGAAAATATCTAAAATATTGGATTTCAGTCTGAACGGTGTGAAAGTAACAGAAGGAAAATGCAGCATGAATTAGTTTTTTTTTGTTGTCTTCATTAGATGCAGACCTCATAATGTTGAAATCAGGATTCAATGCAGGTTCTATATCAGCCGTCAGACCTCCTTCATTTACTTAACATGTAATGACAGTGAATAATAATAAACGGTTTAAATTGAAGCTGCATGTGAATGTCTGAGGTCCTTGTTCTCTCCTGCAGCGGAGTCAGCAGCATGCCTCAGAGAAATGCATGGTGATGTAACACAAAAATGTATTAGTTTTGGGTGAAAATCAGTGTTCCAGTCATTCACATGAAAGCATTATTATAGTATGATATAATCACAGGAACAAACTCCTGTCTGTGAAGGTCAAAAGGTTTGACTGAATATTGAAGGAAAAAACACATTCTGCAGTCTTTATTTGGTTATTCATTGTCGATGAGGCTGTTATAGAAGAGAACCCCATCTTCTGATTGGCTGTCTTTGCAGCCTGAAGGGAAAATACGGGCCCAGGAGATAGAAAACTGGAAGGTGTTGACTTGAAGACCTCGCAGGAGGTAGACATCATAATCCACCTTGCGGTAACTGTCACTAGCAGGTCAGCAGTCCGTTTTTCAAAACCTTGACCTTGATGCCTGAAGCCCATGTTGTGAAGTTTTCATCTTGCTCACTCACTTTTACAAGCACCTTTTCACACCCTCGCCATGCTGGATGTTTATTTTGAACAGCATGAATTCACAGCTGCAATAATTGTAAAACACTTGTCCCTCCTTCTGTTCCACAATGAATGATAAGCTTTGTTAAACTTTACCAGTCTACAGCAAGAAGAAACCAAACTCAATGGCCTATGACAAGATTTACAGCTTTGATGATTATTGCATTGTGAATGTTTATTAAACTGCAGTTTACAACTCAGCTGTAATCTGTCTGGTCTTTCAAATCTTAAAAAAAAAAAAAACTTTAAAGGCAGTGAGAGTACTTGTTTTAATGTTGTTTGCCATGTTTAAATGTAAGATAAAATAAACAAGAATTCTCAAAATTCAACTTAAAGGACAGTGCATGTAATCAGATTCCCACTTTTATCAAGTATTTAACTGATGGGAAAACTGAGATGTAATGATGTCTGTATAGAAAGCATTTCATTTTGTTTCCACATAAATACACACCATCAATACTGTCTACTTAGAAGATGGAACAAAAATAAATAGAAAAAAAATGAATTGAAATGATTTTTACCTTGCAGGAACTCTCCAAGAAGCTGGTATTGACTGTGAGCACAATCATGAACTGTCATCTAGCATATCAGGATGGACAAACTTCCAGTTTCCTACAACACAGCATAATATGTTTGTAACAGCAGTATAATGGCCTTCTGGAGAACCATTATCAAAGCTCTAAAAAGCGCAATGCTACGTCTTGTGTACCTGTAATCTTTTTAGCTCCTCTGCAAAGTTTGCGAACAACTTTAATCAAACAAGTTTGCTGACACACAAATGAGGTGGACACAGTCTTTGGAAAATGTATTTCAATTGCAATAATTTCGACAAACTTAACCAAATTTTATACAATAAAAGAGTGTGATAAAATAAGGCATGATGCTGAGTTGTGCCAATACACATTTTTCTTTCTCTAGGTTACAGCTGAAATATGCGGAGTGTGTGCTTCAATGTTCATCTTGCCCACTGGCTTTTAAAATCTCCTTCTTACATTCAAGTGATGACAGTTGTTTATTCCAATTAAAACAGACTGTGAATCGGACCAGTTGGAAGAAGCATGTCCTCAGGTTGCACTCCACAGTTCAACTGATTCACAAGGTAAAACGCCCGCCCTCAGCAAGAGGAAACCTTTTTTGTCCTTTGATAAGTCTTTATGCTGCAAACTCATGGATTATATGATAATTGTATTGTAAAAGTTTATGATCTCCCAGTCGACAGCTCAGGCTTGCTTATACCACGTACAATTATAAACTGTAATCTTGTGAATCATAACGTTATACTAGATGTCTGCAACATAACATAAAGTGCATGTAGCAGCAGTGTCACCGAAGTTCAAGAAATGATTGGCAATTTTAAAATGCTCTGTGTATAAAAAAAAATTTGCATCTAAAAAGACAAGACGTGCTGTATCTTAAAGGTGCATTAAGGAGTTTTTCAACCTCAAAAATACTTATTTTCCACCATAAATATGTTACACATTTTTAATGATGTGTACAATGTGCCCTGACATATTCATTACAAATACCTCTAACAGCGCTAAATTGTCACTTGAAAGTTGCAGTGCCGGTCTGGCTCCAGCATTTTTTCCAGGAGAATTTGAAAGGAATGACGTAATGAACGCTCCGGCTGGTTAAGTTTCGTTTTGTCCGCCATTACTCCGCCAGATGTTTAGTGAGCAACAACTGAGCAGGATCTTCCAGAAAGTAAGAAAAGACCGACTTCCCCTCTTCCGTGCACGCAAGCCACAGGCACGAGTGTTTCACTAAGCTGCATTACGCCCAAGGCCTGCAGGGGGCGCTGTTTCGCATATAACGTGCAAACTCCTTAATGCACCTTTAATGTTGTTGACACCTGAATGTGGGAAAAGGAGGTGAATCTTTTCACTCTCAATTCAAATACCAGTCATCCTGTGAATTACTTGTATAAATGTGATGTAATATCCAGGGAAGACACTTATTTTCTCATCTTGTCAGAAGGAACATCTGATTTGAAAAAAACTGACTGGGCACGGGTGTGCAGTGAGGCACATACAAGGTTATTATACTGATATCACCCAGATGGTTTCCTGTGACCGGCACACTCGTAAGTTATCATCATTATGACTAATTTGGATTTCAGCTGGTCATAAAGCAGATTTCTGATGTCAATAATTGATTAGTCTGTCCTTGATTAAATAGTAACTGCAATGACAGAACGATAAGACGGTTCTAATCAAGAAAAGGAAAAAAAAAGCCTCGCCACAAATTACCTGTTGTGGAAATGAATCGGATGAATGCGTTGCTCACCCCTTGTCTTTCTGTATCGTCACAGAAGTTGCAATAGAATTGAAGTTCTCTGAGCCCAACTCTGACATCCGCACCGGCAAAACAAGTTCAGTTTTGAAGGGATGGACTTTCACAATCTGCTGAAAGCCAAACTCCTCAAACCAACAGTTCTGTTCTTAGCGGATTCTTATGCAATTCAGAAGGATATCATGTAGTTTGGAAAGACTCTGGACTCACAAGAAGAGATAACTGAACTCCCAACCTGAACCTTTGAGTAAATAGCCAGCTGAACTGGACCTTTATCAGGATTATGAAAGAGGGCTTTTTGATATATGACACCATAATTTGATATAACAAAATAGTAAAAGTCTTGTCTGTGGGCATGCCTTCGTGTGACCTTGAGTCTCCTGCACCTCAGTAAAACACAACAGTTTGAATTATTGTTGTTCAAAACTATTAAAAGTTCTTCAGTTGAAAAGTTGATGGGTGACTAGAAAAAGAAATCAATATAACCTTTTTTTAAAATCATAAATTAGTCTGAGGAATCACCAATACGGAATATAATACATGAAACCATGAAAAATGTTTGTTTGTTTTTTCTCTCTGATCTATTTGAATCAACCAGAAACATTTTTCTGGCCTCTGTTTGATTACTCTGCATGTGTTGCAGTGGGTCAGTGATCATACAGCAGATTTCCTAATCATCTTGGAGACTGAGGGCGATTTTAATGATGCCAATTGATGATTAGGGTTAACTTCATGTTCTTTACCGGGACTTTTTTTTTTGTTTGTTTTCATAATGGATGCTCAAACTCTGGAGCAGTAATTTAGCAGGGATGCATACTTTACCACAGAGGCAGATTGTGTGTCAAGAGTCGATCAAGAGTGTGACCACTGAGTCGCGGATGGCATGCTGTCCAGATAACCATCTCTGATCTCTGAACCAACATCACCTCATGAGGCCAGAGATTACAATATGGCAACTTTTCATCCCTTGGAATTAAAATTTTTTTTTGTGTGTGTGTGTCAGGCAAAGGTTTCAGTGATCATGAAATTCAGAAACCCAATGAAAACCAGCCTGTGTTATGATGAAGCCAGTGATCCACTGATGTGTTTAAAAAAAAAAAAACACCAAAAAAGTGAGGCGTCAGTTTCACATTTTCATAGACAGTGCATGTGCCGCACTACTGTTTGGTACGTGCTGTTCCAAACTTCTCATACTTTAATCTGTGTGGAGTTATGACATGTGATAAATTCAGGGTGTGACTTGCAAGGGGGGAAAGTTGACACAGCTCCTTTTCTGCTGAATCATTTTTATAGCAAGGAGCAGTTATAAAATACCCACTGCATTGTGATTAAATTTTCTTCATTGGCAAACAAACTAAAATCTCATGAACCTCTTTGACACCTTGAAACTGTAATCTCTCAAATATTGAGAGAGAAATAATAACAGTAACTCTCAACTTTGGTACCAGATGTGTTTTTTTTTCTTTTTTTTTGAAAATTATTAGTATGATTAATATGATAACTTTTATTTTCAATGTTTACCATGGCAAATAAACCACATTTGGACACTTTCAACATTTCACACTGAACTCTATCAACTTGTTTTTACATAACTGTTACGACTAGGTTTTTAAGAGAGGGGAAAAAGGCAGTAACATAAAGGCCATGGTGTTACGTGGAAAATAAAGTTATTTATTCACAAAAGTAAGATCAAATGGGAACAAAAATAGACTCATAAACTAGAGTTATCGATTCACAAACACAATGGCCAAAAAGTAATTAAAACTAAAGGAACTACAACAAAGGATGAAGAAACCAAAAACACAGAACCGATGTTTCCACGGAACATTTGTGGTCTTTATGTTACTGCCTTTTTCCCGTCTCCTCAACGAGCTGGTCGTTACAAGAACCTTCCATCCACACATTTCGTTGCAGTTCACCAATTTCACCTTGAGTAGACCGGTAACATAGATGACATCGACCGAAAACAGATTTATTTTGGTGATTCACAGCATAAGCAACAGGAAAAATTCATTTTGTGTAACAATTACAATTTGTTTGAAAACCACTGTGATATCCATGACATCAAAAAATCAAGATACATTACAGGTATGTTTTAAAAAAAAAATCGATGAAAATATCTAAAATATTGGATTTCAGTCTGAACGGTGTGAAAGTAACAGAAGGAAAATGCAGCATGAATTAGTTTTTTTTTGTTGTCTTTATTAGATGCAGACCTCATAATGTTGAAATCAGGATTCAATGCAGGTTCTATATCAGCCGTCAGACCTCCTTCATTTACTTAACATGTAATGATAGTGAATAATAATAAACAGTTTAAATTGAAGCTGCATGTGAATGTCTGAGGTCCTTGTTCTCTCCTGCAGCGGAGTCAGCAGCATGCCTCAGAGAAATGCATGGTGATGTAACACAAAAAAATGTATTAGTTTTGGGTGAAAATCAGTGCTCCAGTCATTCACATGAAAGCATTATTATAGTATGATATAATCACAGGAACAAACACCTGTTTGTGAAGGTCAAAAGGTTTGACTGAATATTGAAGGAAAAAACACATTCTGCAGTCTTTATTTGGTTATTCATTGTCGATGAGGCTGTTATAGAAGAGAACCCCATCTTCTGATTGGCTGTCTTTGTAGCCTGAAGGGAAAATACGGGCCCAGGAGATAGAAAACTAGAAGGTGTTGACTTGAAGACCTCGCAGGAGGTAGACATCATAATCCACCTTGCGGTAGCTGTCACTAGCAGGTCAGCAGTCCGTTTTTCAAAACCTTGAACTTGATGCCTGAAGCCCATGTTGTGAAGTTTTCATCTTGCTCACTCACTTTTACAAGCACCTTTTCACACCCTCGCCATGCTGGATGTTTATTTTGAACAGCATGAATTCACAGCTGCAATAATTGTAAAACACTTGTCCCTCCTTCTGTTCCACAATGAATGATAAGCTTTGTTAAACTTTACCAGTCTACAGCAAGAAGAAACCAAACTCAATGGCCTATGACAAAATTTACAGCTTTGATGATTATTGTATTGTGAATGTTTATTAAACTGCAGTTTACAACTCAGCTGTAATCTGTCTGGTCTTTCAAATCTTAAGAAAAAAAAAAAACTTTAAAGGCAGTGAGAGTACTTGTTTTAATGTTGTTTGCCATGTTTAAATGTAAGATAAAATAAACAAGAATTCTCAAAATTCAACTTAAAGGACAGTGCATGTAATCAGATTCCCACTTTTATCAAGTATTTAACTGATGGGAAAACTGAGATGTAATGATGGCTGTATAGAAAGCATTTCATTTTGTTTCCACATAAATACACACCATCAATACTGTCTACTTAGAAGATGGAACAAAAATAAGTAGAAAAAAATGAATTGAAATGATTTTTACCTTGCAGGAACTCTCCAAGAAGCTGGTATTGACTGTGAGCACAATCATGAACTGTCATCTAGCATATCAGGATGGACAAACTTCCAGTTTCCTACAACACAGCATAATATGTTTGTAACAGCGGTATAATGACCTTCTGGAGAACCATTATCAAAGCTCTAAAAAGCGCAATGCTACGTCTTGTGTACCTGTAGTCTTTTTAGCTCCTCTGCAAAGTTTGCGAACAACTTTAATCAAACAAGTTTGCTGACACACAAATGAGGTGGACACAGTCTTTGGAAAATGTATTTCAATTGCAATAATTTAGACAAACTTAACCAAATTTTATACAATAAAAGAGTGTGATAAAATAAGGCATGATGCTGATTTGTGCCAATACACATTTTTCTTTCTCTAGGTTACAGCTGAAATATGCGGAGTGTGTGCTTCAATGTTCATCTTGCCCACTAGCTTTTAAAATCTCCTTCTTACATTCAAGTGATGACAGTTGTTTATTCCAATTAAAACAGACTGTGAATCGGACCGATTGTAAGAAGCATGTCTTTAGGTTGTACTCCACAGTTCAACTGATTCACAAGGTAAAATGCCCGCCCTCAGCAAGAGGAAACCATTTTTGTCCTTTGATAAGTCTTTATGCTGCAAACTCATGGATTATGTGATAACTGTACTGTAAAAGTTTATGATCTCACAGTCGACAGCTCAGGCTTGCTTATACCACGTACAATTATAAACTGTAATCTTGTGAATCATAACGTTATACTAGATGTCTGCAACATAACATAATGTGCATGTAGCAGCAGTGTCACTGAAGTTCAAGAAATGATTGGCAATTTTGAAATGCTCTGTGTATAGAAAAAAAATTTTGTATCTAAAAAAACAAGATGTGTTGTATCTTAAAGGTGCATTAAGGAGTTTTTCAACCTTAAAAATACTTATTTTCCACCATAAATATGTTACACATTTTTAATGATGTGTACAATGTGCCCTGACATATTCATTACAAGTACCTCTAACAGCGCTAAATTGTCACTTGAAAGTTGCAGGAAAGGAATGACGTAATGAACGCTCCGGCTGGTTAAGTTTCATTTTGTCCGCCATTACTCCGCCAGATGCTTAGTGAGCAACAACTGAGCAGGATCTTCCAGAAAGTAGGAAAAGACTGGCTTCTGGCACTGCCACAGCTCCAGCACAGACTCCACCAGGTAAAAGAAACTTACATTTTACTTGATCGCTACAAAAAGAGCGAGGAAGGAGTTCCCCTCTTCCGTGCACGCGAGCCACCGGCACGAGTTTTTCACTAAGCTGTATTATGCCCAAGGCCTGCAGGGGGCGCTGTTTTGCATAAAACGTGCAAATTCCTTAATGCACCTTTAATGTTGTTGACACTTGAATGTGGGAAAAGGAGGTGAATCTTTTCACTGTCAATTCAAATACCAGTCGTCCTGTGAATTACTTGTGTAAATGTGATGTGATATCCTGGGAAGATACTTATTTCTCATTTTGTAACAAGGAACATCTGATTTGAAAAAAACTGACTGGGCACGGGTGTGCAGTGAGGCACATACAAGGTTATTATACTGATATCACCCAGAGTGTTTCCTGTGATGACACACTCGTAAGTTATCATCATTATGACTGATTTGGATTTCAGCTGGTCATAAAGCAGATTTCTGATGTCAATAATTGATTAGTCTGTCCTTAACCTGTACCCGTTTGAAGCAGAGATCATGTGGAACAGGAGCCAATGCCAGCTCAAGATGTCCACTTGATTAAATAATAACTGCAATGACAGAAAGATAAGACGGTTCTAATCAAGAAAAGAAAAAAAAAAAACAGCCTAGCCACAAATTACCTGTTGTGGAAATGAATCGGATGAATGCGTTGCTCACCCCTTGTCTTTCTGCATCGTCACAGAACTTGCATTCGGATTGAAGTCCTCTGAGCTCAACTCTGACATCTGTACCTGCAAAACAAGTTCAGACACAAAACCAACAACAGATTCCCTGTTGCAGTTTTGAAGGGATGAACTTTCACTATCTGCTGAAAGCCAAACTCCTCGAACCAACAGTTCTGTTCTTAGTGGATTCTTATGCAATTCAGAAGGATATCATGTAGTTTGGAAAGACTCTGGACTCACAAGAAGAGATAACTGAACTCCCAACCTGAACCTTTGTGTAAATAGCCAGCTGAACTGGACCTTTATCAGGATTATGAAAGAGGGCTTTTTGATATATGACACCATAATTTGATATAACCAAAATGGTAAAAGTCTTGTCTGTGGGCATGTGTACGTGTGACCTTGAGTCTCCTGCACCTCAGTAAAACACAACAGTTTGAATTATTGTTGTTCAAAACTATTAAAAGTTCTTCAGTAGAAAAGTCGGTGGGTGATTAGACAAAGAAATTAACATAGCTTCTTCTTTTAAATCATGAATTAGTCTGAGGAATCATCATTACGGAATATAAACCATGAAAAATGTTTCTTTGTTTTTCTCTCTGATCTACTTGAATCAACCAGAAACATTTTTCTGGCCTCTGTTTGATAACTCTGCATGTGTTGCAGTGTGTCAGTGATCATACAGCAGATTTCCTAATCATCATGGAGACTGAGAGCTACTTCAAAGATGCCAATTGATGATTTGGGTTAACTTCATGTTCATTACTTTTTTTTTTTGTTTTGTTTTCATTATGGATGCTCAAACAATGGACCAGTAATATAAGAGGTATGCATATTTTACCACAGAGGCACTGTGTGTGTTGTGAAACTTGAAATATTCCCATATTCGCTTCGTAGTGAGGATCATTGAGTTGTGGATGGCACGCTGTCCAGATAACCATCACTGAACTCTGAACCAACGACACCTCATGAGCTCAGAGGATTATGAAAGGATCAGGATTATGAAAGAGGGCTTTTTGACATATGACAATTTTTCATCTAATTTTTTTTTTTGTGTCAGGCAAAGGTTTCTGTGATCATGAAAAACACCAACACAATAAAAAACAGCCTGTGTTATGATGAAGCCACTGTGTTAAAAAAACAAACAAACAAACAAAAAACAACCCCCCATTTGAAAAGTGAGGCGTCAGTTTCACATTTTCATCGGCAGTGCATGTCCCACATTACTGTTTGGTACATGCTGTTCCAAACTTCTCATACTTTAATCTGTGTGCAGTTATGACATGTGATAAATTCAGGGTGTGACTTGCAAGGGGGGAAAGTTGACACAGCTCCTTTCTGCTGAATCATTTTTATAGCAAGGAGCAGTTAACTTGATCGTGCAAGTTTCTTCATCGGTCAACAAAAAAACCAAACAAAAATCCAATGAACCTCTTTGATGCCTTGAAACTGTAATCTTTCACAAATTGAGAGAAATAATGAGATTAACTCTCAACTCTGTTGCCAGATATGTTTTTTTGAAAAATTTTAATATGAATAATATGATAACTTTTATTTTCAATGTTTTCAATGTCAAATAAACCACATTTGGACACTTACACTATTTGACACTATGTACTCTCTCGACTTGCTTTTACATAACTGCTACGACCAGCTCATTTTGGAGAAGGGAAAAAGGCAGTAACATGAAGGCCACAGATGTTATGTGGAAAATAAAGTTATCTATTAACAAAAGTATGATTAAATGGGAACAAAAATAGACTCATAAACTCGAGTTATCGATTCACAAACACAACGGCCAAAAGGTACTTGAAACTAAAGGAAATACAACAAAAGTTCCAGAAATCCCTTCAGGTGCTTTGGAGGATTGGCTGACAAAATGCCTTCTCGTCAGGCTCCGGAGGTGCAGGCGATGAGCTAATTGCTTGGTTCCTGCAGCAGCAGCAACCTGGGATACTGCACTTTGTGATGTAATGTAAATCTCTGGATCTCCATATTCCTCCTTGATCCAGTTGAGGAGCCTCCTCAAACCCTAAGCCACAGCTCTCTGCTCACTGATGTCCGTGGGTGGTGCATCACTTTCTTCTTTCAGTGCAAAGTCCCAGTCTTTCTCAAAGGATGGGGGGTATTCCTATTTATTATATGGTTTGCTATTTTTGTGGTATAATGATTTGCACAAAACATGTCAGCAGTTCCCCTGATGAAGCGCTTATTGAACTCTTGGAGTTCACTTTCGTTTCCAACTTGCCACTTCAGTGCATCAGGATAGTCACCATTCTTAAAAATGGGGTGGGCAAACCAACCCAATTGAAATTGCATTGCAAGGTCAGCAGCATAAATTTCACGAGGATTATTAGCATTGACAGGCTCAATCCAATCAGCATTCAGGGCAATGGAGACTTTCCCACCTTGGGAAGCACGATACTTATCATCATATACAAACTTGACTGGTGTGAAAACTTTTCCTAGACTACTTTTGACTGAGAAGGTACATCTGAGGGTGATGTGAACTTTTAGGTGAACCAAAACCATTTTGATTGATAATTTCTGCATAGATCTATGGAGATTGCTTTGGTGTTCGTGGACTATTGGTATCTTCGAAGTCAACATAGTGAAAGCCAAATCTTTGGCTGTAGCCTTGATTTCCTTCAAATCCATCCATGAGTGACTGCACTGTGAATCACTGCACATTTACTCCATCCAAGGATATGGCTACAATAAAAACACATACACCATTAAAGTTATAAAAGCTTTCTTCATTTTGTTTGTAAACAGTTCAAATTCTTGAAATCATGAGCTCAGAGATTACAATATGGCAATTTTTCATCCCATGGAATTAAATAATTGTTTTTTTTTAATGTGTTAGGCAAAGGTTTCTGTGATCATGAAACTCAGAAACAATGAAAAACAGCCTGTGTTATGATGAAGCCACTGATGTGTTAAAAAAACAAACAAACAAACAAAAAAACAACAACCTACCAAAAAAGTGGGGCATCAGTTTCACATTTTCATAGACAGTGCATGTGCCGCATTACTGTTTGGTACATGCTGTTCCAAACTTCTCATACTTTAATCTGTGTGCAGTTATGACATGTGATAAATTCAGGGTGTGATTTGCAAGGGGGGAAAGTTGACACAGCTCCTTTTCTGATTAATCATTTTTATAGCAAGGAGCAGTTATATTGCATTGTGATCGTGCAAGTTTCTTCATTGGCAAATAAAAAAAAAACTAAATCCAATGAACCTCTTTGACGCCTTACAGCTGTAATCTTTCACATATTGAGAGAAATAATGAGATTAATTCTCAGCTCTGTTAACAGATATGTTGTTGTGAAAATTATTAGCATTGCAGTGAGTTGGCATAATTCACCCACGGAACATTGTTCGGAGGTTGGTTCTGCACGGACTGTTGTTGTTGCTGCACCACCGTTTTACATGTGCTGTAACGTTTTGGCTTACCATTCCATTCATGTCAGTAAAGAGGTTTGCTCCAGTTTTCGACACTCCGCCTCAGTCTCCCTCTCTTCAGCGCTAAACTGGTGACCCCGACGTCAGTCCTGTTGAAGTTTCAGTGACTGAACAGAACTTTGAACAGAGCAGCATGGCACACGCCACCGTTCTGAAATGACCGGAGTTTTGGGAGACATCCGCGACCACGTGGTTCGCGCAGGCAGAGGCTCAGTTCACCCTCCGGGACATTACGGACGACACAACGCTCTATTACCACGCTGTGTCGGCGCTCGGGAGCTCCACCGCAGCCAGGGCAGTGGTCTTCATCACGGCTCCCCCCGCCCGGGAAAAATACGCAGGTCTCAAAGCTTATCTCCTAAAGACTTTTGAACTATCAACGCGCAAACGTGCACCGCCACACCAAAGCCCCGTTGGAACCGTTTACTGTCCCCGAGAGGAGGTTCGACCACATTAACATCGACCTGGTGGGACCCCTGCCCCTGTCCCACGGCTTCACCTACCTCCTCACCATGGTGGACAGAACGACTCGCTGGCCGGAAGCCGTGCCCCTCGCCTCGACATCGTCTGCTGACATGGCCAGGGCTTTTGTCTGGGCATGGGTCGCCCACTTCGGGACCCCTCCCGACCTCTCATCTGACCGCGGCACGCAGTTTACGTCGGAGATCTGGAACACGCTCGCTGATGGTCTGGGGGTCAGGTTGCACCACAGGACTGCCTATCATCCCCAGGTTAACGGGTTGTGTGAGCGGTTCCATCGCTCGATGAAGGCCGCCCTACGTGCCAGTTTGACTGACGGCAACTGGGTGGACAAGCTTCCCTGGATCTTGCTCGGCCTCAGGACCACCCCCAAAGAAGACCTACAGGCCTCTTCTGCGTAGTTGGTCTACGGCCAGGCGCTGCGCCTTCCGGGGGACTTCATTCCGGAGGACTTCATTCCGGAGGACTTCATTCCGGAGGGCACAGCTCTGTGGTCTGCTGCCAAGCAGCGTTCCTCCCTGCTGGAGCCCGCGGACGCTTTCGTTCCTGTTCCCACGTTGCGGCACGGCCCCCCTGTTTCCCACGTGCCTTCTGGCCTACGCTCGGCGGATTTTGTGTTCATTCGTCATGATGCCCACCGGGGACCTCTGCGCCCTCCCTACGACGGGCCGTTTCGGGTCCTGCGGCGCGGGGGCAAGAGCCTGATCGTGGACCTTGGTGGTCAGCAGGAGAATGTGTCCATCGACGGTTAAACCTACCCACGTCAATGTTTCCGGGTCGTTGGAGTTGGCTCGCATGCCACACAGGGGCCGCCCCCCCTTGTCCCGTTTCCCCCCAGACCCTGTTTTCCCTGCAAGGCCTTTACCTCTTGGACTGGTAGACCGTCCGGGGGTGCGTCAGCACCCTACGGGGTCGGGCTGTTATCCCTCCCCCGAGCCTGGACTTTGACTATGGGTGAATTCTGGGGGGCTTGTGTAGTGGGGTGGCATAATTCACCCACGGAACATTGTTCGTAGGTTGGTTCCGCACGGACTGTTGTTTTACCGTTTTACATGTGCTGTAATGTTTTGGCTTCCCATTCCATTCATGTCAGTAAAGAGGTTTGCTCCAGTTTTCGACACTCCGCCTCAGTCTCCCTCTCTTCAGCGCTACAGTATGATTAATATGATAACTTTTGTTTTAAATGTTTTCCATAGAAAATACACCACATTTGGACACTTACACTATTTCATACTCTTTACTCTCTCGACTTGTTTTTACAGAACCTTTCATCCACACATTTCATTTCAGTTCTCCAATTTCACTTTGAGAAGACCATTAACATGATTTTCCTTTGCTGCGGAGATATTTGCTGTGTGCTATTTGAATAAAGTGTTAACAGTTTCACGGAGCCGAAAACTGCCACCAAAAAGGGAGTAACATCAACACATCTTTTTTTATTTGCTTGGTGGTGTGTTGGACAGGATTGGAGCATTTTGCATGCTGTTTTTGGGCCAAGGGTCTTGTGTTTGACACCCAAATATTTGACCCACAAGCTATTCAACACAGGCAAGGTGTGATGAAAGTTTAGGGCTGAAAGAAACTGGAGAGGCAGTTCTTTTTTAATCCTGACAAAAGTCCAGGACATTGAAATGAGCATATGTTCAGGTTTCTTGAGAAACTTGCAAACATTTTTTTCCAAAGGAACTTTTGAGAGTTATTCCAAACAAATTGGAGTACAACATCATGAGTACATATTTTGTGGATGTAAATACATACATGCAGGAATTTATTTTGGTGATTCACAGAATAAGCAACAGCAAAAATTCATTTTCTGTAACAATTACAATTTGTATGAAAACCACTGTGATATCTTGCCTCATAAACCAGCCCTACCCACTCCTCATCCGCGTTTGGATTTTGGAGTTGAACTCAGTCTGGGTAGGAGCCCATAGAAGGGGATTTCAATCGGTCTGAAACGACCGAGCCAATCAGCGTTGCCGCTTTTTGTTTTCAAATTTTTTTTGGCGAATTCCGGTGGCTAAACCGGAAGTGACGCTATCGCTGCTCGTAGCGGAGATTACGGACTTTAACTTTAACCATCGTCTGAAAGCTGCAAAAAGTAAAGTTACAGACAAAATACCAAGAATTACAACAGTCAAGCAAGAGCAAGAGTCTGCGCTTGGTGAGTTTCTAACAGGAAAAGACGTTTTTGCGTGTCTTTGAGTGTAAGGAAGCTAGAGCTAATGAGCTAATGCTAACCCTTGGAGAAGCGAACGCATTTTGATGACGTATTTGTTTTGAAGCGCCAATTGGCTGAAGTGCACTGTCAGTCAAAGGAGTAACCGACACCCCCTGCAAGAAGTTTCAATGGGGTCCTATCCAGACTAAGCTTAACTCCAAATCCAAATGTGGATAAGGAGTGGGCGGGTCTGGTTTACGAGGCTATGTGATATCCATGACATCAAAAAATCAAGATAAAAAATTCAAACACATCACAGGTTAGTTTAAAAAAATTGATGAAAATATATAAAATATTGGATTTCAGTCTGAACGGTGTGAAAGTAACAGAAGGAAATGCAGCATGAATTAGTTTTTTTTGTCTTTATTAGATCCAGACCTCATAATGTTGAAATCAGGATTCAATGCAGGTCGTACATTCACTATCAGCCGTCAGACCTCCTTCATTTACTTAACATGTAATGACAGTGAATAATAATAAACAGTTCAAATTGAAGCTGCATGTGAATGTCTGAGGTCCTTGTTCTCTCCTGCAGCGGAGTCAGCAGCATGCCTCAGAGAAATGCATGGTGATGGAACAAAAAATTTATTAGTTTGGGGTGAAAATCAGTGCTCCAGCGGTTCACGTGCAAAACATTATTAAAGTATGATATAATCACAGGAATAAACTCCTGTTTGTGAAGGTCAAAAGGTTTGACTGAATATTGAAGGAAAAAACACATTCTGCAGTCTTTATTTGGTTATTCTTTGTCAGAATACGTGAACCAAACAGCCTCATGTTTAACTTCTAAACAGATTTTTATATACTAAAGCTCCTTACTTTGCACCTTTGTGTTATATCAGAAACTCGCATCATAAATCCTGAATACAACATGGGCATGATAGTGATGAAAATGTGTCTGATTGAAAGTTCAAGCTTGTAAACTCGTCTCCTATAAAAGGCCAGCCCTGCATGAGCTCATTCACACCAAGACACCATGGCTGTGTTGGGGAATATACTCTTGGTGTTCCTGATAGCTGCTTTCAGCAGCTGCATGAGCCTGGAGCATGGACACAAAAAGCTGCCATTGGACACTTTTTCTGCGCACTCCTCCAAAAAAAGGTATTGTGTGGTTTGAGAAAGCTTGAAAATCTATAAAAATGCTTCTGTGTCAACTTACAAAATAAAATGTGTGAAAATTAGATATTATAGCTTTTTAACTTACAAACAACATGGTTAAAGCTAATAGCATAGTATGAATACTTTTTTGAACACAGCTTTACCAAAAGTACAGAAATATGAAAAATTGTTTTTTACAACTATTAAAAACAAGTTGCAAAAGTAGTTATGTATGGAAAAAAGACTATAGAAGTACACTGAAGATGAGCTAATCAAAAAACAATATATTTTTTGTGACAGAAAAGAAGATTTTTTTTTTTTCACAAGTCATTCTCTTGATTACAACCTACAGTGTTCCAGACGTTGGGAAGATGAGTGACCTCAGAAACAGTTACCAAACTGTGTGGGACAAGTTTAGAGATCAAACTGCAGCTGAACGAGATGCTTTCCTGACTGACTCATTCCCTGCTGGCTTCCAGTGGGCTACCTCCAGTGAGTCCTTCAAGGTTGAAGGAGGATGGTCAGAGGGAGGAAAGGGTGAGACCATTTGGGACCGCTTTGGGCATGAAGCTCGAGCTTTTGAAAATCACACTGCTGACACGGCATGTGACAGTTACCGTAAGGTGGATTATGAACTGTACCTCCTGCGAGGTCTTCAAGTCAACACCTTCCAGTTTTCTATCTCCTGGGCCCGTATTTTCCCTTCAGGCCACAAAGACAGCCAATCAGAGGATGGGGTTCTCTACTATAACAGCCTCATCGACGCTCTCATTGAATCAGGCATCAAACCTATTGTCACTCTCTACCACTGGGATCTGCCCCAGGTTCTCCAGGACAAAGGTGGATGGGCTGACGCTTCCATTGTCGAGGCCTTCAAAGAGTATGCAGATTTTTGTTTTTCTACATTTGGGGACCGGGTCAAGACCTGGAACACATTCAGTAGTCCCTGGGTGGTGAGCCATGCTGGATATGGCACCGGTGAACATGCTCCTAGTGTCAAGGACTACGTGACTGCAGCCTATCAGGTGATAATAAAACTCATAATAAACATCTTGGTGTTTCACTGAGGGCGAGGTCCATTCAACTTACTTGGTTTTTGCATTTTTTCAGGTCACTCACAATATCCTGAAGTCCCATGCTGAAGCCTGGCATGTCTACAATGACAAGTACAGAACGGCACAACAAGGTCAAGTGGGCATCGCATTAAACGCTGACTGGGCAGAACCAGCAGATCCCCACAAATCTGAAGATGTTGCTGCCACAGAGCGCTACCTTGAGTTTATGCTGGGCTGGTTTGCACATCCCATATTTGGAGCCGGAGACTATCCTTCAATTCTGAAAACTCAAATTGAAGAGAAAAGAGCAGCATGTCCATCCTCTGTGCCTGCAATACTACCAACATTCACTCCTGCAGAAATTACTAGAATCCGTGGCACGGCTGACTTTTTTGGACTGAACCATTACACCTCCCGGGTAATCACACACAATAATGGTGGCTGCGTCGCAGGTCCTGAGGGGGTGGGCAACTTCAGATCAGCTGTGCACCCCTCAGGGAATGCCACAGCCTCTGACTGGATCTCCTCTGTGCCTTTTGGCCTGAGAAGGCTTCTAAACTACATTTCAACAGTGTACTTACAAACTAGGAAAGTACCCATCTATATAACTGGGAATGGGATGCCAACAGAGAACACTGGGGACGTCATCAATGATCAAAGCAGAATACAGTACCTGAGGAGCTACATCAACGAGGCTTTGAAAGGTATGGTGAGAATAATAATTCTGTAATTCATTCAAAAAATGTTTTAACACAGTATTGTGGCTAAATGTCTGCATTTCTTTTTCCAACAGCTGTAAAACAGGACAGTGTAGATGTGCAGAGATTTACTGTACAGTCACTTCTGGATGGCTTTGAAGGTCCACAAGGCTACAGCGAGCGTTTTGGTCTGCATTATGTCAACTTCAATGACCCTGACAGACCCAGGACCCCAAGACAGTCTGCCTACTTTTACTCAGAGGTCATTGAGAAAAATGGTTTTGGTCCACAAAACACAGTCTTTCATAGTTCACAAGGGAAATACCTGAAGTCAGATAAATTAGAATCATTGCCACCCTCCACTGTCCCATCCAGCGCCAAAGATGTTTGGAGTAGATTCTCAGGTCAATCTGTTTTGGACATTAAGAAATATTACTATGGCACCTTCCCAGAAGACTTCAGCTGGGGTGTTTCAACCTCAGCTTACCAGATTGAAGGTGGCTGGAATGCTGATGGGAAAGGGCCCAGTGTCTGGGATACCTTTGCTAATGCACAAGGTAGTGGTATCCCTGAGGACGCCACTGGAAATGTAGCCTGTGACAGTTACAACAGATTCAATGAAGATCTTTACATGCTGCGAGGTCTGAGGGTCAACTCATACAGATTTTCTATTTCCTGGTCCAGGATATTTCCTAATGGAAGGCGTTCCTCCCTGAACCAGAAAGGGGTTGACTACTACAACAATGTCATTAACAGCCTTGTAGCAGCAAATATCTCCCCGATAGTAACGCTTTATCATTATGACCTCCCTACTGCTTTGCAAACTGAGCTGAATGGCTGGGAAAATCCTGAAATGATTAATATTTTTAATGACTATGCTGACTTCTGTTTTGCCACTTTTGGTGACAGAGTGAAATTTTGGATAACTTTCCAGCAGCCTTACACAATTGCTTGGTTAGGATATGGAACTGGACAGTATCCTCCAAGGATTACAAATCCAGGAACAGCACCATACCAAGTTGCACACAACCTGATTAAAGCTCACGCTACAGCTTACCATACATATGATGATAAGTACCGTGCTTCCCAAAGTGGGAAAGTCTCCATTGCCCTGAATGCTGAGTGGTTTGAGCCTACTGACGCTAATAATCCCCGTGAAGTCGATGCTGCTGACCGTGCAATGCAATTCCAATTAGGATGGTTTGCCCACCCCATTTTTAAGAATGGTGACTATCCTGATGCAATGAAGTGGCAAGTTGGAAACAAAAGTGAACTCCAAGGTCTGTCAGAGTCAAGATTACCTTCCTTCACTTCAGCAGACAAGGTCATGATCAGGGGAACTGCTGATGTGTTTTGTACAAATCATTATACCTCAAGAATAGCAGGCCATGCAATAAACGCAATTAACCCCCCATCCATGGAGAATGACTATGACTTCACACTGACCGAAATGTATGATCAACCAACCACGCCTATCCCAAATGTGAGATCTGTGTCTCATGGCTTGAGAAGACTCCTCAACTGGATCAAAGAGGAATATGGAAATCCAGAGATTTACATTACTGAGAATGGAGAGGCTTCTAATATTGTGACCATATATGATGACCCGGACAGAAATTTTTTCTTCCAAACTTACATTGTTGAGGCTCTAAAGGGTGAGTGTGCACATCAGTTTTTGTAATATTTTTGTTAAGTTCCATAATGCAGTGAATATTTGATTGACACATACATTGTTTTTTGTTTTTCAAATTTTTGTGAAACTTACAACCACTTCATGTTACTTTTTTCACTTTTTGTGACTTTTTTAGCAGTCACTATACTATATGAGATTCCAAGTCATAATACATACTTTGTTTGACAGTGTCAGTGACCTTTTTAAATGTTATTGGTCATTTCTCTCCTGTCATTTGTCATACAGCTCATAATCTGGATGGAGTGAATGTGAAAGGCTACGTGGCAACATCTCTCATGGATTCCTTTGAGTGGACCAGAGGATACCAACAATGGTTTGGTCTGCACTATGTAGATTTCAAAAATCCCAACCTGCCAAGGACGCCAAAGCGCTCAGCACATTTATACGCTGATATGATAAAGAATAATGGCTTCCCAATTCCAGAGGAAGAGAAATTTCTTTATGCTAATTTTCCTGAAGACTTCCGCTGGAGCACTGCCAGCTCTGCTCATCAGGTAGGCCAACGCCATCGTCTTTTCAACAGCAACACACAATAATTCATCCTGCAGCAGCGAAAACCTTTTTGAGTGGAACTGAAATGTGGTCTTGTGTGAATAGTTTTGATTTCTTTTAATTTCAGATTGAAGGAGCCTGGAGAACCAATGGAAAAGGAATGAGCATCTGGGATGAGTTTTCTCACACTCCTAACAAGGTGGACGCTGGTGATACTGCCGATCGTGCCTGTGACAGCTACAACAAGATTGCCGAGGATGTGCAAGTGCTCAAGACGTTGAAAGTTTCAAGCTATCGATTTTCCATCGCCTGGCCCAGAATCCTCCCTGATGGCACGAACAAACACATCAGTGAAGAGGGAGTGAACTACTACAGCAGATTGATCGATGCCTTGATTGCAGAAAACATCGAACCACAGGTAGGTTTTGACACTGAGTGGATCTCTAAAAGACAGATTTGATCTGTATATTTGAAATTGCTTTTGCAATGTGTCGCATTTGATTAGACATCTACATTGGTGAATGAAGTCAAAAACAGCACAAGCTGTTTTGATTTGATGGGGATATGAAAACAGTTGCAACCAAAGTTAATGAAATATCGGAAAACAAAAATATCAAGACAGTGGCGTGGTGGTCATTGCACTACATCCTCTCATCTGGAAAAAAAAGCTTCTCTCACTCATGTTAAAATAAAGCAGGTATATAAGCTGATATGACGTTTAATATGCCAAAGAGGATCATGTTCTGGTTTGGGCCACACAATATTAAAAAAGAAATGAACAAACAAAAAAGGGAATCACTTCTATCACTCCTCTGTGTTGGCTCCCACACTTCCACCTGTAAACACTATCCTTCATTTTTTTCAGGTTACCTTGTACCACTGGGACCTTCCGTTGCCTCTCCAGAAAGTGGGAGGCTGGGAGAATGAAACCATCGTCCAGCGTTTCACAGAATATGCTGATGTTGTGTTCAGCAGACTCGGACACAAAGTGAAGTTTTGGATCACTCACAATGAACCGTACATTGTGGTCAACCTTGGCTATGGATATGGCAATTTTCCTCCAGGTAACACATTCGTCTGTGTCAAATGAACTGTTCTATGAACAGTTTGAAACATTTTCACTTCAGCTTTCGTAAAACACAATGAATTTTTTTGTTGTTGTTGTTGTTACAGGTAGGGTAAACAGGCAATACATTGCAGCTCACAACCTGATCAAGTCCCACGCTGAGGTTTGGCATCTTTATAATGACAAGTATCGTGCAACACAAAAGGGACTCATCTCCATCACCCTCAATTCGGACTTCTCATATCCAAGAAATAAGTACAACAATGAGGACTGGGTTGCAGCTGAACGATACATGCAGGTACAGAAATACATGTCAACCTTAAAACTGTCTTTGCTATTTGGTCCTGGTGTTACCTCCTCCACTGCTTCCCGAATCTGCTCATTTAATCAGATGACCTATGATTCCTTCCACAGTTCTTCCTTGGCTGGTTTGCTCATCCCATCTTTGTTGGCGATTATCCTGAGATGATGAAAACACGCGCTCGTGAAAGAAGCCTTGCTGGAGGACTTTCAGAATCTCGGTAAAAAATAAAAAAATGATGTTTGATTTTTGTAAAGAATAATCCTTATTGCCAGAGCATGCTGTTGAAGTTTATTCAGTCAAATCCCCCTTTGTCGTACTCATACTCCCATCCCACCAACATCTTGAACGTCATGCATGTGAGAAGGCTCGTACCAAGTGTGAACATTCATCTTTTCTTCTTTTGCAGTCTTCCAGAGTTCACCCCTGAGGAAATCCAGAGGATCAAGGGGACTCATGATTACTTTGGCCTGAACCATTACACATCAGTTCTTGCATTCCCAATCACCATTCCACCTGAGTTCCAGGATTATGAAGCCGATAAGTAAGTTAAAGTCAAAAAAAGATATTGAGACCCAATGACTTTGGAGTTGATTGTCAAAAAAAGAAAAAAACACAAACAGTTACACTCACTAATCTCTGATGAAATACACAGGGAAGTTGCAGTCATTTCTGACCGTGCGTGGATTGAAAGTGGCTCCCCCTGGCTGAGGATCACACCATTTGGATTCAGGAAACTCCTCAAATTCATCAAGGACAACTATGGAAACCCACCAATCTATGTGACCGAGAACGGGGTTTCGGAACGGGGAGAGGTGGACTTAAACGACGCTCACAGATCATACTATTACGAAAACTACATTAACCAAGCCTTGAAAGGTAATAAAGTGGACAGGGAACAAGAAGTAGACAAAACTATTAGAGCTTTATTGCAGAATATATTTAGTTTCTTTTCAGATTTTTATGGAATCTTAGTTGGTCACATTTTTAAATGTTTTTGAAGTATGTCTGAACTCGATCAATGTTGTTGTTTTTTCAGCCCGTCTTGTGGATGGAGCTGATGTGAGAGGATACACCGCCTGGTCATTAATGGACAACTTCGAGTGGCTTGCTGGCTACAGTGAGCGTTTTGGACTTTTCTATGTGAATTTCTCCGACACCAACCTTCCACGAATCCCCAAAGCATCGGCATCTCGTTATGCCACCATCATCAAGTGCAACGGTTTCCCAGATCCAGCCAGTGGACCCCATGAGTGTTTGAAACCTGATGGTAAGATGTTGTCATAGTTAAGAAAAACCAAAAAAACAATGCAATAAGTCAGCAACTGGTGTACCAACATTCCCCATATTTTTTTCTGTTATCTCGCTCTAGTCACAACTACTCCCAGACCTTCTACTGCTGCTCCTGGAACTACTACTCCTGGTTCGGCTGTTTCAACTACTCCTGGTTCCTCTACTACTACTGGTTCTGGTACTCAACGTCCTACTGTCAGGAACGAAGTGGACTTTTTGGGTTTGGCGCTTTTGGCTGAAGATGCTGAAGTGGCCCTTTATGTCCTATTTGCTTTTGTCCTTGTTGGTGCAGTCAGCATTATTTTTGCTGTTTATATGCTCATGAAAACTACAAAGCAAGTGAAGAAAGTCACCTCTGAGATGGTGAAGCTGGACAGAATGTGAAGAAACTTAACTTTAACATTAACTTTAAGTTGACCACTATGTTTTGTTTTTTTGTCTGTGGGATTATTCTCATGACCTGCTGAGAAATCTATGTAATGTGTACCTTTTTTGTTGTGCTGTTCAACATTGAACATGTGACAGTTGAAAAGCTGTGAATAATTTAATAAATATTACTTGTCAAATCTCAATCAAATGAGTTTCTGCCATTTTGTGAATGTTATGTCATCATCCACCAATGATAGAAAAATCATGGTGGCAGGAGTCATATCATTCTTAATTGTCTTTATTAGGGATGCACATTTTATATTTTTTTTATGACTGATAACCGACGGCCTTTAACCGGTTAATAACCGTTAACCGATAAGATTTAAAGTCCGTTCATGCTTCACATGTCTGCGTGGGTGTGCGTTGCGCATTGGTCTGCGCGGACCGATCTGCGGACGTCCACGCAGCAGCCAGAATTTGTGACCGCGCTCGCCAGAGCGCCAGAGCAAACAAAACATGACGGTAAAAGTGAAGGCAGACGGAGCTCCAGCCTGATCGCTCCACACACCAGAGAGTGAAAATCTCATGGATGGAGACAGCAGACTGTCTGGAGGGAGGAGAAGGTCTGCCGACAGAATCGCTCCGGAGCCGCCCCCGCGATTCAGAAAAAAGAAAAAAAAGGCTAAATAAACTTTAATCTTAAATGATAATGTACTGACAATGTATGTGCTTAATTTTCTCTAAATAATCTGTAATAAAGGAGCAGATAAACAAGTCTGTAGTGGCGGAAAAGCTTCTCGACGATGTATGGAACAGTGCGCCTGGAACGCACACAGCTGAGCCAGAATTGGGAGAAAGAGCGTGCGCATCAGTGGAGCGCTGAAGCTTCAAAGCAATGCGAAGCATGGACGACCTTTAAACGCCCTGTTGAGTGGTTACATGCTGCCACTCCAACATTCCGACGTTCCATCATTTAGACATATCACCATTCCGAAATACCGCTATTCCGACACGCAAACGTCCCGCCATTCCGACAAGGAAATGTGCGTTCCGAGTGACTGACTCGGCGCTGTCCAGTGTTTAACTGCAGATTTACAATGACAGCAAATTCTCATCTAAAATGTAAGAAAAGCTACAAGATTTAGATATAATTAACAGTACTGTGGGCTTCAATCATCTCCTATTGTTTTTAAATTACGTTGAGAGTGAGCGCACCAGTGATTTCTTTGTGTGTTCTGATTAATTTCCTAAATAAACTTTTAGCTTCTGAAATCCGATTTTTATACAGTTCTGATGGAGCTTAATGTTTATCTGGATGACGCGGCTTCATACCGAACTATTTCACTGTAAATCTGGACGACCCACGGCGTGTCTGGAGATAAATAATATTCAATGTAACACCAGTTTTGTGCCACATGCGTAAATGCGCATAAATGTACCGTATTGGCCCAAATCTAAGACAATGTTTTTTTCCAGAAATTGCATCCTCAAAAGTTGGGTCGTGTTATAATCGCGGACTTACGGTAGATGGTCAATACGCATCCGCGCCGCTTGATGAAGCCAAAGTATCACTGACCAGAGAGCGAGTGGAGCGATGAAATGAGATGAAAAATGGCGGATCATCTGGAACAAAGGGGCTCGAACGCTGGACAACTGAGCAAACAACAGAGGCGAAGTTATGATACCAACTTTAAACTGATGGTGATCAACGCAACAGAGTCATCAAACAACTGCCAAGCCGCCAGGAGATATGGTGTAGCAGAGCCTCGTTCTTATTGGAGAGCACAGAAAAAACGCCTACAGATGCTAACACTATGAGAAAAGCTTTCCGTGGTCCCAAGAGCGACGCTTCAGAGAGACTGATAGAAGGGTGAGTGAATACGTCTCTGAAAAACAGAAAGACTGAATGTCCACCACCAGAGCCGTGATTCAGCTGAAGGCACTGGGAAGTTATTTACACCATTTATGCAGTTTTGACCCCTTGAGGCTTCTAATTTGTTGCTTATTGTTTCTTATTTTGAGAAAGAGAATATATTTTTATTCAATACTGTAGTAATATTTTTTCATTTTGTATCTCGTGAAATGTTATGTCAGTTGTGAGTTTTTGAGTTTATAATAATTGTATTATAAAAAGTTGTTTTATGGGTGACCTTATTGTCTTCAGCATTTTTTTTCACAAAATGATCTTTGAAAAATAAGGGTTGTGTTATAATCGGAGTCGTCTTATATTCGGGCCAATACGGTACACACCCTCCCCTACTGTACAACATGAAGGCAAATGGAATTAATCAGTGACTTAAGGTGTCATCTGCAGCGCTGTCATTGATATCTGAAATTTAATGCCAGCTGCATGAAGACGCACGGCTCTGTGGAGAGCTCTGCTCCAGCTGGAGCTTAAAAAAAAAACAAACAAAAAAAACCGATAGTAGTAAACAGTCAAAGTTCCTGTTTTTGGTTAATGGTTAAACGGTTAACCATGTGCATCCCTACATGAAATCCATCCTTTGAAAATGTATTCACTTCAGAAAATAAAATCAGTTTACAACATGATGGTAGAGAAAGAGGCACTTCTCCATTGAACATTAATGACATTTTGTTAAACAAAAATAGGTATAGGTAATGTAAATCTCAACAAGGACAGTTAAACAAATATGAATTCAGTTGACTTCATGAGTGATTGTCGGAAAACTGGAAGCTTCATGCTTCATTTATTACAGCCTGGTCTCTTCAGTCTGCTCTATTTTCATATTAAATATGGAGTGCTGAGGTAAAGCAGGAAAATCTGACCAATCACAGAAGACCCTGCGGATCACCCAGCCAAAGAAACTTTGCGCAGGATAAGGGGGCCAGGCGCAAACAAAATGATGTCATATTCTTTAATTTAGTACATCTTTTTCAAATTTACTTTTAATCTGCTCTGGAGATTTGAAGCAGTTTCAATGAAGACTCAATTCAACAGGTCTTCCTTTAGTGCACATTGAATAAAACCATCACAAGCATCAGGAAGCAAGACATGGCTCTACTTTTCTGCTCAGTTACAACATCCACACAAATAGGGCCAGGCAGGGCAAGGACACATCTCCTCTGCTCCCACCTGATAATATACTATTCCCCGTCTCCAGGGTGACCATCCATCTCAACAAGATGTAAGCATGCTGGGTCAACAGCTCAATAGCATGCTGGGTATCTGCTCTGCATGCTGCTCTCTCCTCACCACCTCTGATCAACAACAGGTTTGTTTTGCATCTGAAACCCCGAACTGTCAGTGTGGGGTATGAGTCAGATGGGAGGAAAACATGTGCTCATTGTCTCATGAAATGTTTTCAGGTCAAGCTGATTAATGTGTGCAAAACTTTGATGAACTGCTCATATCAACACCTGAGTCAGACAATACTTTAATACAACACTGGCAGAGGAAGGGTATCCATCCATCCATTTTCTACCGCTTATCCGGGACCGGGTCGCGGGTGCAGCAGTCTCAGCAGGGATGCCCAAACTTCCCTGTCCCCAGACACTTCTTCCAGCTCCTCTGGGAGGATCCCAAATCAAATCAAATCAGATTTTATTTATATAGCACTTTTCATATTAATAAAAACAACGCAAAGTGCTGAACAGTAAAAACAGTCATAAAAACAAAAAGACGTTCCCAGGCCAGTCGCGAGACATAGTCTCTCCAGCGTGTCCTGGGTCTTCCCCGGGGTATCCTCCCAGTGGGACATGCCCGGAACACCTCCCTAAGGAGGCGTCCAGGAGGCATCCTAAACAGATGCCCGAGCCACCTCAGCTGGCCCCTCTCGATGCGGAGGAGTAGTGGCTCTACTCCAAGCTCCTCCCTGGTGACTGAGCTCCTCCTCAACCTATCTCTAAGGGAGCGCCAAGCCACCCTACGGAGGAAGCTCATTTCAGCCGCTTGTATCCGGAATCTTGTCCTTTCGGTCATGACCCAAAGTTCATGACCATAGATGAGGGTGGGAACGTAGATTGACCGGTAAATCGAGAGCTTCGCCTTTCAGCTTAGCTCCCTCTTCACCACAACGGACCGATACAACGACCGCATCACTGCAGCCGCTGCACCGATCCGCCTGTCAATCTCACGCTCCATCCGTCCCCCACTCGTGAACAAAACCCCAAGATACTTGAACTCCTCCACTTGGGCCAGAATCTCTCCACCGACCTGGAGAGGGCAAGCCACCTTCTTCCGGTCGAGGACCATGGCCTCGGATTTGGAGGTGCTGATCCTCATCCCTGTCGCTTCACACTCAGCTGTGAACCGCTCCAGTGCATGCTGTAGGTCTGGGTTCGATGAAGCCAACAGGACAACATCATCTGCAAAAAGCAGAGATGAAATCCTGTGGTTCCCGAACCGGACCCCCTCTGGCCCCTGGCTGCACCTAGAAATTCTGTCCATAAAGATTATAAACAGAACCGGTGACAAAGGGCAGCCCTGCCGGAGTCCAACGTGCACCGGGAACAGGTCCGACTTACTGCCGGCAATGCGGACCAGACTCCTACTCCGGTCATACAGAGACTGGATAGCCCTTAACAAAGGACCCTGGACTCCGTATTCCCGGAGCACCCCCCCCAAGACACCACGAGGGACGCGGTCGAACGCCTTCTCCAAGTCCACAAAACACATGTGGACTGGTTGGGCGAACTCCCACGAACCCTCGAGCACCCTATGGAGGGTATAGAGCTGGTCCACTGTTCCACGACCAGGATGAAAACCGCATTGTTCCTCCTGAATCCGAGGTTCGGTTATCAGTTGAATCCTCCTCTTCAGTACCCTGGAATAGACTTTCCCAGGGAGGCTGAGGAGTGTGATCCCCCTATAGTTGGAGCACACCCTCCGGTCCCCCTTTTTAAACAGGGGGACAACCACCCTGGTCTGCCAATCCAGACGCACCTTCCCCGACTGCCACGCGATGTTATAGAGACGTGTCAACTAAGACAGTCCCTGCACATGCAGAGACTTGAGGTACTCAGGGCGAATCTCATCCACCCCCGGTGCCTTGCCACCGAGGAGCTTACCGAGTAGGTGTCGATTAACACTTCCTGTGTTAATCGACAACTGGGGGTGCTGGGTGCTGCAGCCCCCGCAGCACCCCTACTTCCCGCGGTAATGCAAACACCCCCCTCATTTTTTTGTATATTTGCTAATGTCTTGTATTTTGGGTAGAAGTCACATGCAAACCAGCAGATGTTACTCTCAGCATGACTGTCAAGCCTCGATCAGTGGTTCTCAACTGGTTTGACTTGAGGACCCACCATAAGCCCTAACTGACCAATCGGGAACCAAACTTCTGAACACTTTTAACTTCTCAAATTTACCAAATGACAGGACAGTTTGGACCTGAGATCATGAACACAAAATCACAGTATGTCAACACAATAAACAAGTTCCATGATTAACTAAAACAACTAACAAGTGTCAACGCTGGGGAAGGAAATATTCTTCTTTAAAAAAAAAACAAAAACAAAACAAAAAACATATTTTCATATTGTTCTTATTTCAAAAAGGCTCAAAATATGTAGCTTTAGGTGAGTAGTCACTTGATAAAATAACAGAATCTTGTTTAAACTATTCAGTCACTTATTCAGGCATTAATCATGAGGCTGGAACAACAACCACATATTTCATTAAAAGACTTTTTCGACAGACTGAGCTTATGTTTTCAAGCAAAATACATGAAATTAAAAGTACAACTATGTTGAAGTATTTAAGAGAGGAAGAAGAATCTCATTTTATGTAGATCTAGCCGAAAATCCTCACTTGCTGAACGTATTATTTATAGCTGGGCCGTTAACGGCGATAATGTGCTGCGTTATCGCGAGAGTCTTATCGTTCGAGAAAAAAATTGTCGCCGGTAATCTAATCTGTCCTGTGGCCCCAGGAGAGTCACACCGCGCTCCAGCTGAGTGTCAAAAAACCACACATGCGCTTTTAACGGTGAAATACGGTCCATTCCTCATTATTTGCCATATTGAACTCGGCCAAATTATCAGAAAAATCATGAGGAAAATGCTGGTATGAGGCACAAACTGAAATAAGGAGTGCAAATATGAAGAAAATGAAAGTGAAACTTAAATTGCATGTTTTGTCGGTGCAGTGTTTCGGCCAGCTGGACATTTTTCAGGCGCAAAATAAAGTACATTTCCCTTCAACACACAATCTGATTTAATAAAGGTAAGTATGAGGCAAAATTCGGCGTGACTGAATTTAGGCTGTCTTGGAGATAGGATGAAGTTTGAGTAAGTGAGCGCTCATAAGAAACTTCTATTTTTCATCTGCTCTGTTATTGGTGGTGTTGGTGTGTGTGTGTGTGTGTGTGTGTGTGTGTTGGGGGGCAAAGACTTGGTATTTTAAGCTTTTATAAATCATATTTGATGAATTGTAAAATTATTTATGGAACACACACATTTTGAATGGAATCGGCAGACTTCAACTGAGCCATTTTAATCGCGATTAATCATGATTAACTCCAGGATTGGGGTGCGATTAATCACGATTAAAAAATTTAATCGTTGCCCAGCTCTAGTATTATTACTAACACTGGACTATGGAGAAAACATATTTCTTCAGTGGCAGTATTGAAAGTCAAATTCAAAATAAATTCAAACAAAAGTGCAATTTAAAAGGATTTAAAGGTGCTGTAGGCAGGATTCAGCATCTCCGCCATCTTGCTTAGGTAAACCTAAGCAAGATGGTGATTTGAAACCCAGCACAGCCAATCCTGTGTTGTTTTCTCCGACATCACGCCCTTACGCAAGTTAAGCCCCTCCCACAAGAACGTGTGACGAACGCCCCTCGACCAATCACGGTTAGAGCCTCAGGGGCTCTTCTGATTGGTCAAAGATACCTGGAGCTGTCGAGATTGCTTTTCAGCTCAGAACAGACACAGATGGAAACGCTGCGCCCTCACAGTAGTGCAATTATGCTACACTCCTGAAGGATTATCAATGGATACTCTAACATTTAATCCAAAGAAAACACAGAAAAATTAGCACTGACTAGCAAAATCCTGCCTACAGCACCTTTAATATTCAAACTTAACTTTTGTTTTGATGACCTTCTCAGTAAATAAATGAAGCAGCACTCGGGATTTAATGTAACTCTGAGTTTGGAGGAAGTAATGGAGAATTAGTAGTTACTGAACCTAATTCCAGTTCTACGAGTGTATGCGTGCTCACCGACGGGCTTCGCTATTGGTACTCCTCTCGGCGCCAGCCAATCACTGAGACAAAAACTGAAACCTGCGCACCAATTCTAGCCGCGCGTTGGCACATCGCCATGCCCCTCCCCGAGGATATATCCCTAGCGGCTCAAGCGTCGCTCTCCCTTCTTCTGAACAGCCAAGAAGGAAGCAGACAGCTGGGCCAGCAGGTAGGTGGGCATGCATACACTCGTAGAACTGGAGTTACGTTCAGTAACAACTAATTTCACTTCGTGCTATGCTTAGCCCACTTACGGGCTTCGCTATTGGTACTCACCCATAGATTGTATATAAATGGATAGACCTTGACGTCACCCATAGAGTTCCCAACTGCCGTTCTGAAGACTTTAGCGAGTCCAGCAGGACGTCTCCACATTGAATATTTGAAACCGGATGTAAATGTGATTGGTCCCGCCTGTCACGTGACCGCATCATGTGGACAGAGGAGGCGCTGCGATAGGGCGATTTATGCAAAACTTTAACTCGTAATATAAAATCAACAGATGATTTATGTGAAAATCAGAGTCTGGTGAAGCCAGCACGTTTATAGAAACTAGTGATAGAGACCAAAATATGTCCTGAAACTGGGCGCTTTATATGTTTATTTGCACTCTGAAAATCTGTATTTTTGAATGGGTTCCAATGAGACCTGGGCTCTTTTTGAAACCAGCATCATCGCCCCCTGCTGGAATCTCTCCGGAATTACAGTTTCTTTGCACTTCCGCATTATCTTCATGTTTTATGAGCGGAGGTTGGCGCCTGTACTCACCAAGGCGGAGGCCGTAGGGGTGAATATACTCCCAGCTGGCATGCTGACAGGATTGGTGCGGAAAAGACAGAAGCAAACAGGCCGTACGTCCAGCACGGCCACAATAACCTCCAAGAAAATTAGGGCAGGCAGCCTCACACTGAGGCACCGCCCGCAACGTGCATAAGCATCGCCACAGCGACACACATGCTCCGGCCGGGGCAGAGCCACAACGGCAGGCGGGAAAACCCCTGGTCCGCGACCCCACACGGGAGGCAGACCGGGGCCGGACGAGGGCCAATATGGTTAAGCGACAGAACCCCCGTTCGCGCTGAGAACCGACATGGCCACAGTGTCTGTGCACATATCCATCAGATATGAGCGCACAAAGGTGGATGCGGAAGCCCAGGAGGCAGCATGGCAGATGTCACCCACCATGACACCTCTGCACAGGGCCGCAGAGGCAGCCATGCTCCGCGTGGAATGAGCACGAATCACCGCTGGCGGCGGGAGATTCTGCGCCTCATAGGCAGCTGCAATAGCGCCTCCAACCCAGTGGGTGAGACGCTGGGAGGACAGCGAGGCTACACGCCCCCTGGTCCCGAAGCGCACAAACAGCTGGTCTGTAGTGCGAAAGCCAGCTGTGCGCTCAACATAGCAGCGCAAAGCCCTGACCGGGCAAAGCAACCGCAGCCGTGGGTCGTCCCCAGACGAGCCAGGCGTGGAGCCAAGCGCCCTGATCCAGATGACTCATGACCGGAAGTCCGATGTGATCAGCTTGGGATGAATGGCCGGGTTAGGCCAGTGGTGCACTAGTCCCCCATCCTGACTGAACACCATACAGGAGTGATGGACCGACAAGGCGCAGAGGTCCCCAACTCTCTTGGCAGAGGCCAGCGCCAACAGAGGAGAAGCCTTAAAGGAGAGAAAGTGGTCCTCCGCCTGCTCCAAAGGCTCGAAGGGGGGCCCTCTCAGACCATCCAGCACAGTGTGGTGGTCCCACGGGGAAACCACATGCCTGGGGGGCGGCCTCAGCCGACACGCCCCTCACAGAAAGCGCTTCACCAGCGGGTGATTGCGCGCAGAAAAATGGCCGAAACCGCCATGGCCCGCCGTAATGGCCAATGCAAATACCACGAGAGTAGATGCAGCGCGACCACTGTCCAGCAGGGCCTGGAGAAACTCCAATACTGCACCGATAGTGCAGGAGACCGGGTCCAGACCCCTCTTCGAGCACCACGACGTGAAGAGCTGCCACCGAGACCTGTAGGCCTTGACAGTAGAGGGGGCCCTGGCACTCTGGATGGTGGAAATCACTGCTGGGGGGAGATCTAGTTCCACAAATCTCACCCTCTCAGCTTCCAGACCAAGAGTCTCCCGCCCAGGACAGGTGGGACCGGAGGGCGCCCCCTGCCTGCAGCAGCGCGTCAGGCCCGTTGGGGATTGGCCACGGGTCCCCGACCGCCAGCTGAACCAGGTCCGGGAACCACCGGGCACTCGGGGTGTCCGGGGTCACCACTATCGCATGGAGGTTCTGGGTCCTCACCCTGCATAACAGCGGGGCTAAGAGGTGGGCTGGAGGGAATGCGTACAGGAGGCCTGGAGGCCAGTCCCTGTGTGTATTTTTGTTTTAATGCGCTCGTATTCTGCATTTTACTTTTCTTGTCATCTTTCTGATCATTGAAGAATAAATAAAAATATATTATTAAATTATTCCCAGCTCGCGCTGCTGCTCTTCCGTCATTTTGCTGGAGATTCGCAATGCACGATGGGTAATATTGAGCCATCTAGGGACAATCGATGATCACTACTTTTCGAGATGCATTGTGGGAAATTTCTAGTGCCCTTCTTCTTTGCTATCTGGGCATTTGGACAGCCTTACAAATGGCGTCTTCACTATGTAGTGCCCTATATATAGGGAATAGTGTGGACATTCGAACACAGCCTGAGTCTTACCTGATTTTCTTCATATTCAGTCAGCTCATCAAAACCAGCCATGGTCTTTGTTATGGCTGCTGCCTTTACATGTTTAGTGTTTGGTCATGTTTGTCTCCCTCAGGTATCCAGTCGTGGCGTCTTTCCTTTTTTCCTATCCCTTCATTCATGACATCACCAATCCAGCCAGTAATCATCCTGGACACCTGTCACCAGTCATCTAATCAGCCATCATCCACTCATCCTCCAGTCCTGCCCCTATATAGTATATGGCTTTGTCCCCTGTGTTTCTGTGTGGGAGAGGACACTTGTTCTTTTGGCAAGTTTTGACGCTTTGTCTGAAGTTTTGAGGTTTTTTTTGTTTCCTTCTTAGCCCAGACAACAGATTAATGATCTATTTTTGTTAAACCTACCTGTCCCCATCTAGTGTGTTTTGTAGTCTCCCCCATTTTCTGTATTGTCTTCATCCTTGGAGAAGGGCTCCAGGTCAGACACCCATTCTGCAACTTTCTGTATATACACATTAGGTAAGCGTGTGCGGCTACCCCATTATTTCCCGGACGTCTATGGTGTCAAATGGCGAGTGTCAACCTGCATTATAGGGAATTAGCACTACCTAGTGTTCGGGAGTACAAATGGACCTTCAAGATTTGTCTCCTGTACTTTTTTTTTTTCTCCTGGCAAAGACTAGGAACCTACTTAAAACGGGCCCGCAACCCAGCAGTTGTGAAACACTGGCTCGGAGGGACATCTCGAAGGTGTATGTTTAGGAAAAAGTGAGCTATGGCCAAACTAACGTGTCTTCTGTGAATCTGTCCACAGTGTCAGAATAGTCATTGTTATAAGTTGTTTCATGTGAATTGTAACCCATTCTCTCACTGCTGAGAGGAAACACCTGTGTGACTTAGGTTATTTTGGAATCTGTTTTGACTGCTTTTAACCGAGACATGGCTAGTTGCCACTGATGCACCTGTTATTCTCACTGATTCCCCACCAAATTTTAATTTTTATTTGATTATAATTTTTATTAATTTCACCCAGACAGAGTAAGAGGAGTGAATGGACAGCTTCTATTAAAAAAAAAAAAGGTAACACTTTACTTGAAGCCCCTCTTTATAACACATTATAAGTAGTTATAAACACTAATACATGATCACAATGCTTTATAACTCACTATACAGCAGTATACAGCATAGGATTAAGGTTAGGGTTAGGGTTAGGGTTAGGGTTAGGGTTTGGTCCTGGCATTGTGATCATCTATGAATGTTTATAACTACAGCTACACATGTTATAATGGCATTATAATGCTTTATGAATGTACTTATAATGTGTTATGCAGGGGGGCTTCAAGTAAAGTGTTACCAAAAAAAAACTTATTGAGTGTGCGTGCAGTGGTTTTTAACCGTGACAAATCATTTTAGCATTCCCCCAATCCTCTGTCTAACAGTGTACAGACCCCCCATTACTGTAGTCTGTTTTTTAGTGAATATTCTGAACTTTTAGCCAGTCATTCTAAATGTAACATTCATTGTAATATGAATTTTGATAAGTGGTGATTTTAACCTGCACATTGATAATATCTCGGACTCAATATCCAGAGAATTTTTGAATCTTTTAAACTGTTAAGATTTTAAACAGCATGTCACCCAGCCGACTCACAACAGAGGACACACTCTGGACCTGGTTATAAAGCACAGTTTCCATCATTGTGTCCTCTGTTGTTGACCTGGCTGTGTCTGACCACTACCGTGTGTTTTTTTAACATCACCAATAACCAGCAGGAAGCCCAGGTGAGAACAGTGAGGAGACGCTACCTCAATTCTGAAGTGGCTGCAGATTTTATAAAGATTTTACAGAGCACTCCTGCTGTGATCTCACCTGCATGATTTTACCTGCTTGATGATTTTAACAGTAAACTGAAGTCCAGCCTGGACTCAGTAGCTCCACTTTTCACTACAACAATCAAAGGACAATCCAAACCCCCATGGAGAAAAAACGATAAGAGCAACAAATTGAAAAGAAACTGCAGGAGGGCTGAAAGGATGTGGAGGAAACCAAGTTACATCATTACGTCAACAACTCAAAATTTACAATAATGCAGTAAAACAGGCACGGACCTCCCGTTTCTTTCAACACTCAGCAGGGCTGGAGTGGGACTCATTTTCAGCTCTGGAGTTTCATGCCTCAGACCGGCCCACTTAGGAGCAGGATGTATTATTAAAAAAATTATGCATTTATAACTTTACATGTTAAGTTTATAGTAGCGCACTGTTCTGTAAAGCCTTGTCATTCAGTGTATTTCTCAAAAATATTTACAATTCAGTGCAAGTAAGGGTTGTTTCACAATGTAGATTTATTTCAGCATGAGTGCACATCTCCAACATTATTCTATAGCCTATCTATATCAATCTATACTCTTTTCAAATAACTATAACGATACCCAACCCTTAAAATGAAATAAAAGAATGAAAACATTGAATATTACATTCAAAAAACAAAATAAAAAGTGTTGCACTTTCTAATAACACTATAATGTCTTTTTCTACCACAAAAGAAAGAAAACAGTTCCATCACAACTTAGATTTCACATAATGACAACATGAGTTAAAGAGCAAATCTCCAACACGATTCTTCACAACTTCAGAATGTCCTTTTGCTAAATGAAATGAGTGTTTATAGATATCTAATCCTTATGAATAAAGAATAAAATAATTATTCCACTGTTCTCTGCAAGTTTGTTATTCACAGTATAACATTAACTTTGTAATGATGCCATTCTGTGTGTGTGTGGGGGGGGTCTCCTCAGTGGAAAATGCGAATCAGCTGCGTGCTGGTCAGAGGAGAGTTTGCGTGTTGTCTGCACGGGGGTGAGGTGGGAGAAGAGTGGTTTGGAGGAGTTCAACTTTTGTGACGTACTTAGGTTTGAAGAGTTTCAAACGAGCTGTTTTCTACCCGAAGGGAGGGGCTGCTGTAAAAGACTGAAAGCAGACTGAAAAAGATTACTCAGACATGTGTGGATGAAGGCAAATAACATTTTGTGAGTGGTTTTAAGGGGAAATCAACTTTGTGGCATGCTTAAAACCTTAAAAAAGTGGATTTTGTATGATATAGGTCCTTTAACAGCAACTTGGAGGCCAGTCCAATCACATGGTAGGCATCAGTTCGCAGATTGTACTGGGAGAGGATGAGATGAACACAAATGGCACAGTTATTACAGGAGGAACAAATTTTGTTCCCGAGTTCAACATCCTGCTGTTCCATGGAAGGATCCTTCCTTGTGGCATTCCACTAGCTGTCCTGACAGTGTATACCTCCAGAGGGGACATCTTTATTCCGTCCCACTGACAAGCAAGGCTGTAGAGTTCACTACATAATATGTCAAATGCAGCTCTATTGTCAAACTTAAGCAGACATTTGCTTATTTCTTCCAGAGCTGAGCTAGGGAGTCTATTTTCCCTCTCATGAGCAAAGTTTTGAGGGTCCAGACAGGCAAAATCTGAGCAAAGTTTTGCATTGGCAGAAAACCTATGTATACTGTCTGTCACTGTGTCCACAATGTGAACTTTGACCTTGAAGTCATTATTATCTCATGCTAGCTGTTCATCTTCTGCAAGCTTTCCTGGCATTCTTTTCTTTTTCCTGAACCTTCTCTCAGGAAGGGCAGTCTGTACTACCACCTCACACTCTTCCTTCTCTTGCAACTTTCCATTTTTAACCCACTTCTCAAACTCATCAGCTGCACACTTAACTCCTTCAAAGTCCCGAGCATACTCCCTGAGACCCTTCTCTGTCCCCTCAACCAGACATTGAGCTGTGATGATATCCGTTCCCCTGGTCTGTAAGTATTTTGAAAGGGGGGATGTCTGCTCAAAATGCAAAGGAAAATTTGAGCAGTGAGCACTGTCTCATACCTCAAAAGGCCTTCTCTTTGCCTTGGCCCTCACTGTTGGTTGTTGTGTTCTGTCATCTACAATGGTCTGTAAAGTCATAAGCACTTCAAGACACAAGGCTCTCTGGGGATTCCCAAATCACCCAAACACTTTACTTAGTGCCTGATCCTTAGCCCACCACCTGGTCGGCCGTATTGGGCACGGTCGTCTATGATGCTTGTCCTGAATCATCTCTTGCCACCTCTGCATGCACTTGCATGATTCTCTTAGGAGAATTGCTATCAAACTGCTAAGCAGCGAAAAGAGGGATGCACTTTCTACAACACTGTCTGTTATAAGATAAGATAAACTTTATTGTCCCACCGGGGAAATTTATCTAGAGCAAAGTGCAAAGTGCTACATCAACATGTATATATATATATATATATATATATATATATATATATATATATATATATATATATATATATATATATATATATATATATATATATAAACAATGTACGTACATATAAAAACAACAGTAACAAAAGTAGGACATTATGAGAAGAACACACATGTAGATTCACATTCCCGTGAAGCAACACAGGGCAAAAATGTCCGTCCTTCAATAGCCGGTGCCCTAGTTGGAGCGGTTTACCATATGCCGGCTGTTCAATAATACGATAGACATGGGGATAAAGGAAAGTTTCTGCTCTCCCTTTCACACTTCCTCCAGTTTCCCTGGACTCTCATGCACCTGTATCACAATAAAACATAATAATCTGTCAGGCTTTAGCACATTTAATATGTAAAACACATTTTGACTTAACCAATTAGGATATTTTGAATGACAAAATATGCAGGTATGTTTCATTTTACTTTTATCCAGGTCTACACTATACTCTTCATTATATTAATTCTAATGATAATCAGTTAATAAGCAATCCTACCTGCCCTCTCTGGACTTGTGGGCTCACGGCTGGTGCTTGGTGCTGGATCTCGCTTCTGACTCTGAGGGGCTACAAGACAAAGCCTCCCAGTTATGCGACATCATACTATTATATAACATTATGTTTTATGCCACACAATTGACTTGATAATTAATTAACATGAATGGTGGTTTGCAGGCGACGTTCAACATCTTGTAGGGTGACCAGTTGACACAGGCTAAAATTCGGGGTGTTATCAATGAATTACATAGCTAACAATTACATTAACAAGCTGATATTTTGCGCCTACAAACCACTCCCCTCCCCTGACCCCCCCCCCCCCCCAAAAAAAAAAACAAAGTGTGCCTTAATGCAGGCGGTGTTGCTACTGAGCCATCTGCCTGAAACAAGCTCTGGCTCTGGCAGCTATGGACAGTGACAGAAGAACAGAAGTTCGTAATTCATGAAAAAGCATTGGTCCAGCTCAAGAGGTTTTCATTCAAAACATGACAATCGCTGAAAACAAGTCTGTCTACGCATTTTATAGCCGCCATACCAAAGTAGAATCAATTGTAGTCATCATGCCAAGCACTTCTCAAAAGCCACTGTCAAGTCCTCTGAGATTTTTGTGCTGCTCCGGACTTGAATGGAGCATGTTAAACAGGATTTCACTCAAAGAATCAGACCAAGTTTTCTGTCAATTTTTTTGTTGTCCACAATTTTTTTGGTTTCTTTAGTTTTCTTTTGATTTCGTAACCCTTTATTGAGTTCTTAGTTTCTTTGGGCTCTTCTTTAGGTTCTTAGCCTTTTGTTCTTAGTTGTTAGAAGGTTCTCAGTTGAAAAACCTTAAGGTAAACACAAAATATGCCCAATTACTCCTAGGAGTAGTATTTAAAGTGCAACTCCAGTTTTTTTGACACCTGGACCTTATTTATAGGTGTGTGCATGCTCATACACTCACTCAAACATCGTGCAGCTCGGAGTCCTTCAGAAGTTATTTAGATCCAACCGATTTAGCCGCACTTAGCGGGGGCCACGGCAATGGAACTTTAGCGCGGGACATAATCTTTGCAAAATTGCTCATTTCGGCTATATTTTTTCATCCATCGTCATCCTTGTCGACCGTCTTCAGGTGGGTCAGCTGACAATTTTCGCTAACTTAGCAACAATTAGCTCGGATGGGAACGTTGGAGCTCCTCTCCCCAGCAGAGAAGCACTTTGAGTCGGCCTCAGCTGTCACGGCGCCTGTGTGCCTGACTTCCAGGGGCAGAGTTGGGGCCGATTGGGTAAACGGCCCGGAGCTGCTCCACGGAGGCGACGGGAGAGCTCCAGCAGCCGCGGCCTGCTTCACGCGCCTCTGTGGTTATGCGGCGGGTCCCCGCGCGCTCCGTGGCCGGCACGGAGCGCGTCTCTGCCCGGGAGCGGAGATCCGGAGCTGCCGCGCCACGGCTTGCTCCACGGAGGCACGTAAAGCAGGCCGCGCCTTCCAGGGGTCAAGCTCCACGGAGGCTGACGGGAGAGCTCCGGATCTCTGCTCCCGGGTGGAGACACGCTCCGTGCCGGCCGCGGAGCGCGTGGGGACCCGCAGCATAACCACGGAGGCGGAGAGGAGCTCCGTGACGTTCCCATCCGAGCTAATTCTGGCTAAGTTAGCATGGTGTCAGAGAAGAGCGAAGCGCAGCAAACCCCATCAGAGCAGAGCAGAGCAGAGCAGAGCTTTGAGCATCCAACCCTGGACCGAAAGGCAACCCGGAGCCGCCACGGGGCCCCCCGCCCGGCACGGCGCCCAGTGCCGCCGCCGTTTCGGACAGTTCCCCTGACCCAGCGGCCTAGCCTCCAGGCCCGGCTCCGCTGGCAGGCGACAAATGTGCAAAATACAATTAAAATATGATATAAGCACACGAACAAACTAAAGTTTTTGAAGGCCAAGTTTTGATTCATGAATTAATATTTATTACTTTATTTGGTTAATCATTATTAGGTTATGTGAACAAAACAGCCTCATGTTTAACTTTTGTACAGACCTTTATATAATTAATTCCTTTACTTTGACCCGATGTGTTATATCATAACATTGCACCATAAATAATCAATACAACGTGACAATGGCAATTATGTCTGAATGAAAGTTCAAGCTTGTAAACTCGTCTCCTATAAAAGGCCAGCTCTGCTTGGGCTTATTCACACCAAGACACCATGGCTGTGTTGGGGAATATCCTCTTGGTGTTCCTGATAGCGGCTTTCAGCAGCTGCATGAGCCTGGAGCATGGACACAAAAAGCTGCCGTTGGACACTTTTGCTGCGCACTCCTCGCAAAAAAGGTATTGTATGTTTTGAGAAAGCTTGAAAATCTATGAAAATGCTTCTGTGTAAACTTAAAGGATAAGTTCGGTTTAAACAGTTTTCACTATGTTTATAGAATGAAGTATAACAATATACTCACCCAGTAGGCTTTTCTTATCCGAACAGTGCTTCGGGAGAAATTTAGATCCAAAATCGAGCGGCGCACATCCCTATACTGTCAGCAGACGGGGCATGTGTATAGCCGCTCCTAAAACAGCTTTAATCATCCAAAAACTCATTAGTTTCACCAATATTTCATCATGGTCCGCTCACACCACTCCTCCACGACAGCCCGGTGTTGCGAGATATGTCATATCTGCAGATATATATTCGATTTGAATTTACTACTTGGTGTCCACACATATCTAGACACCTACATCTAGATATCTATGTCTATATGCACTGAAAAAAATAACTTTTAAGATTTACTTTAAAAAATCCTGGTAACAATTTGCACTAACTCTTAAGTAAATTTTACTGCTTTGAAATCAATTAGAACGTACCTCCCAGAAACAAGTGACATATACGTACCATTACAAGTAACAGATCTGAAGACATCAAGTAAATGTTAGTTCATTATCATAAAGTTAGAAGTTATATTTATTTAAAATAATCAAGTAAAGTGAATTACTTTTTTTCCAGACAGCAACATAATATTAACATTATAAATCTGTATTTAATGTTATGAAATAATTAAGTAGTTTTTATTTGTTGAACAATTCATTACTCATTTTTTTTTAAGTTGATTTACTCACTGTAATTTTGTAAATGTTAATTTTCTTTCAGCCAGTCTCCAGCCACTCAATCCAGCAACTTGGGATTAGTGCACTTTGAGGTTTGCAAATTACAACCTTTAGGTGTTAAAACATCAACAACTAAAAAAAGTAGCTATTAAACAGAATAAAATGTTAACTTTATCTTTTGCATACATCTGTAAACAAGAATGACAGAAAAAAAAAACCCAGGTGCGTTAGTCTACACAAAATGGGAAACAAACTTTCCACAGTTAGTTAGCCAGGGCACAGGTGAACTCAGAGGTGAGCTGCCAATTCTTAACAACGGTATAAGCAGAACATCATTTACCATTTTACAGTTTCACAAATACCTAAAAAGTTTGGATTTTTTTGTTCCAAGTGTATATATCAAGAGTGAAGGTCCATATCAAGACAAGCTGCTGTACTGCTGAATGTAAACACAGGGTCCAAAAGAGGTGACATGCTTGCTGTGATGACAGCATTTAAGACAGCAACTTCGATTTTAATGTTTGTACTTCTGGGACAACTTGATCCCATCCAGCTCCAGGAAATGTTTCTGAAACACCTCAAAAGTGCTGGCAGATATGCAAGTTTGAGGGCATAAATCAGACTTATAAGCAGTGCACAAGCTTTAGAAGTAGCCCCGCATCCTGGCAACATATCCTTGCCTTCAAGAAGGATGGACACATTGACAGGATCCTCTCCATCAGCCCAATGGACGACCAGGATTTTGAAGATGTGCTAAGTGGCATCACTGTGGCTATCCACCTGCATAAAATATACATAAAGCATAAGTCAAACAAACAGAATCATTCAAAGTGACTTCATCATCAGAGAAAAATGCACACCTGTGCTAAAAAACCATTAAGCATACCACTGATTACACTAAATTGAGTTTACATAAGAGTCAATGAGCTATTTAGCAAGTTCAGCCACATTTAAAAGAAAAAATAAAACCTAGGTTTACGTACTAATGTTGGTGTAAGAATGGTGTTGGAGCCACTGTCTTTCATTTTTTGTTGTTTATGGAATAAACTAGCCATACATTCATTTATATACAGTTTAAAGAGCAGGCAGCACTGTGGTCAAAATCAGATAAGTAAAGTTCCAGGTAATGTGTCACGGTGTGTGTGACAGGAGAGCAAATAATTTTCTGTCAGTGTGTTTGCATGACAGTGTGTTGCTGAGTAATTAGCAGACAAGAGAATGTCATTCCTATATTTACATATACGTAGTTAGCTCACAAACAGACAAGCTAGCACGTTTAAGATACATTCTGGTGCATTTAAATAACTTACTCATTACACATTACCAGCTCCATAAGTTACTCAAGATAACTTTTTTTCCCGTGGGAGCGTTCCACCTTTGACAAATATTAATCTCCATCTCTTTGATAATTCAATTTGATAACCACACAATAATTAATTTTATGAGGTGCAATTACTATTGCAACAACACATCATCAGTAGGGTAAAACTAACCTGTCTCACAACGATTACTGTTCCACTACATTAAGTGAAATGTCATTTATCTCTGCTTTATATTAGCTCCACTGATTAACCAAGCACAAGTTAAAAGCAAACGTCATTAAATGGAGTGAAACAACTAATATTAGCAGAGCTGTCCTGCACTAGTAGCACGTTACAAACACTGAAATATTATTTGGTTGGCTTACGCCACTGATTTATCACGCATAACTTAAAAATTAGCTTCATAAAGTAAAGTGGAACAGCTAAAGTTTGTGTAGCTCTCCTTCGCAGGTCGCACCAGGTGTGGATGCCATTGTCTTAATTCTGGTCACGTTAGCCAACATGATTAAAACTAAGATTAATGCACGTGAGAAACTATCTCATGGATCAATATGTTGTCTAGGGTGACCATATTTTGAATTTCAAAAAAGAGGACCGATGCTAACACATGTTTCTGATACCTGGTCTTGGAATAAACATCCTGACGCTACCAAATGCCTCTGGACTTCTTTCAAGCATATTACAGAGATTAATATTTTGGTTGTTTTGCTGACCTCTGAACTGAAAGCTCGTTTATGGCTGCCACGTGCATGCGCAGCACGGCTCATTGTTTCCGGGGCAACCTGAGGCTACACACAGGGCTTTTTTCCAGTGTAGTGTAAAATGGAGGAATATCTGTCGGATGAAGATGCTGTGGACGAGAACTTTGAATGATTTTCTCTTTAGCAACAGCAGCATTAGCATTTAGCATCGGCACTCGAAAAAACACACACACAACAACACTGCGGCTTCCGTAGCCCCTGCTTACATAGATATCTAGATGTAGGTGTCCAGATAAGCGTGCCCACCAAGTAGTTCATTCAAATCGAACATATATCTGCATATATGACATTTCTCGCGACACCGGGCTGTCGTGGAGGAGAGGCGTGAGCGGACTATGATGAAATATTGGTGAAACTAATGAGTTTTTGGATTAAAGCCATTTTAGGAGCGGCTATACACATGTCTGCTAACAGTATAGGGATATGCGCCGCTCGATTTTGGATCTAAATTTCTCCCGAAGCAATGTTCGGATCATAAAAGTCTTCTGGGTGAGTATATCGTTGTACTTCATTCTATAAACATCATGAAAACTGTTTAAACCGAACTTATCCTTGAAAGGTGCATTAAGTAGTTTGCACGTTTTATGCAAAACAGCGCCCCCTGCAGGCCTTGGGCGTAATGCAGCTTAGTGAAAAACTCGTGCCTGTGGCTCGCGTGCACGGAAGAGGGGAACTCCTTCTTCGCTCGTTTAGTAGCGCTCAAGTAACATTTAAGTTTCTTTTACCTGGTGGAGTCTGTGCTGGAGTTGTGGCAGTGCCAGAAGCCAGTCTTTTCTAACTTTCTGGAAGATCCTGCTCAGTTGTTGCTCACTAAGCATCTGGCGGAGTAATGGCGGACAAAATGAAACTTAACCAGCCGGAGCGCGCATTACGTCATTCCTTTCAAATTCTCCCCAAAAAATTGCTGGTGCCGGACCGGCACTGCAACTTTCAAGTGACAATTTAGCGCTGCTGGAGGTTCTTGTAATGAATATGTCAGGGCACATTGTACACATCATTAAAAATGTGTAACATATTTATGGAGGAAAATAAGTATTTTTAAGGTTGTAAAACTCCTTAATGCACCTTTAAGTAAATGCATGTGAAAATCAGATGTTATAACTGCTCAGCTCACAAACAACATGGTTAAAGCTTGTAACATAGGAAAATTATCTTTTGAATAAGATGAAAATTGTGTTTTACAACAGTAAGAACATGTTGCAAAAGCAGTTATGTATGGACATAAAAAACAAAGAGCAACATTGAGGATGAGATAATAAAATGAGAATATATTTTTGTGATGAAAAAGAGAGGCTAACAGTTTTTTCAAGTCATTCTCTTGATTGCAACCTGCAGTGTTCCAGACGTCGGGAAGATGAGTGACCTCAGAAACAATTACCAAACTGTGTGGGACAAGTTCAGAGGTCAAAGTGAAGCTGATCGAGATGCTTTCCTGACTGACTCATTCCCTGCTGGCTTCCAGTGGGCCACATCCACTGAGTCCTTCAAGGTTGAGGGAGGATGGTCAGAGGGAGGAAAGGGTGAGACCATTTGGGACCGCTTCGGGCATGAAGCTCGAGCTTTTGAAAATCAGACTGCTGACACAGCATGTGACAGTTACCGCAAGGTGGATTATGAACTGTACCTCCTGCGAGGTCTTCAAGTCAACACCTTCCAGTTTTCTATCTCCTGGGCCCGCATTTTCCCTTCAGGCCACAAAGACAGCCTATCAGAGGATGGGGTTCTCTACTATAACAGCCTCATCGACGCTCTCATTGAATCAGGCATCAAACCTATTGTCACTCTCTACCACTGGGATCTGCCCCAGGTTCTCCAGGACAGAGGTGGGTGGACTGACGCTTCCATTGTTGAGGCCTTCAAAGAGTATGCAGATTTTTGTTTTTCTGAATTTGGGGACCGGGTCAAGACCTGGAACACATTCAGTAGTCCCTGGGTGGTGAGCCATGCTGGATATGGCACCGGTGAACATGCTCCTAGTGTCAAGGACTACGTGACTGCAGCCTATCAGGTGATAATAAAACTCATAATAAACATCTTGGTGTTTCACTGGGGGTGAGGTCCATTCAACTTATACTTGTTTTTGCATTTGTTCAGGTCACTCACAATATTCTGAAGTCCCATGCTGAAGCCTGGCATGTCTACAATGACAAGTACAGAACGGCACAACAAGGTCAAGTGGGCATCGCATTAAACGCTGACTGGGCAGAACCAGCAGATCCCCACAAATCTGAAGATGTTGCTGCCACAGAGCGCTACCTTGAGTTTATGCTGGGCTGGTTTGCACATCCCATATTTGGAGCCGGAGACTATCCTTCAATTCTGAAAACTCAAATTGAAGAGAAAAGAGCAGCATGTCCATCCTCTGTGCCTGCAATCCTACCAACATTCACTTCTGAAGAGATGAAGAGAATCGCCGGCACGGCTGACTTTTTTGGACTGAACCATTACACCTCCCGGGTAATCACACACAATAATGGTGGCTGCGTCGCAGGTCCTGAGGGGGTGGGTGACTTCAGATCAGCTGTGCACCCCTCAGGGAATGCCACAGCCTCTGACTGGATCTCCTCTGTGCCTTTTGGCCTGAGAAGGCTTCTAAACTACATTTCAACAGTGTACTTACAAACTAGGAAAGTACCCATCTATATAACTGGGAATGGGATGCCAACAGAGAACACTGGGGACGTCATCAATGATCAAAGCAGAATACAGTACCTGAGGAGCTACATCAACGAGGCTTTGAAAGGTATGGTGAGAATAATAATTCTGTAATTCATTCAAAAAATGTTTTAACACAGTATTGTGGCTAAATGTCTGCATTTCTTTTCCCAACAGCTGTAAAACAGGACAGTGTAGACGTGCAGAGATTTACTGTACAGTCACTTCTGGATGGCTTTGAAGGCCCACAAGGCTACAGCGAGCGTTTTGGTCTGCATTATGTCAACTTTGATGACCCTGACAGACCCAGGACCCCAAGACAATCTGCCTACTTTTACTCAGAGGTCATTGAGAAAAATGGTTTTGCTCCACAAAACACAGTCTTTCATAGTTCACAAGGGAAATACCTGAAGTCAGATAAATTAGAACCATTGCCACCCTCCACTGTCCCATCCAGCGCCAAAGATGTTTGGAGTAGATTCTCAGGTCAATCTGTTTTGGACATTAAGAAATATTACTATGGCACTTTCCCAGATGACTTCAGCTGGGGTGTTTCAACCTCAGCTTACCAGATTGAAGGTGGCTGGAATGCTGATGGGAAAGGGCCCAGTGTCTGGGATACCTTTGCTAATGCACAAGGTAGTGGTATCCCTGAGGACGCCACTGGAAATGTAGCCTGTGACAGTTACAACAGATTCAGTGAAGATCTTTACATGCTGCGAGGTCTGAGGGTCAACTCATACAGATTTTCTATTTCCTGGTCCAGGATCTTTCCTAATGGAAGGCTTTCCTCCCTGAACCAGAAAGGCGTTGACTACTACAACAATCTCATTAACAGCCTTGTAGCAGCAAATATCTCCCCTATAGTAACACTTTATCATTATGACCTCCCTACTGCTTTGCAAACTGAGCTGAATGGCTGGGAAAATCCTGAGATGATTAATATTTTTAATGACTATGCTGACTTCTGTTTTGCCACTTTTGGAGACAGAGTGAAATTTTGGATAACTTTCCAGCAGCCTTACACAATTGCTTGGTTAGGATATGGAACTGGACAGTATCCTCCAAGGATTACAAATCCAGGAACAGCACCATACCAAGTTGCACACAACCTGATTAAAGCTCACGCTACAGCTTACCATACATATGATGATAAGTACCGTGCTTCCCAAGGTGGCAAAGTCTCCATTGCCCTGAATGCTGAGTGGTTTGAGCCTACTGACGCTAATAATCCCCGTGAAGTCGATGCTGCTGACCGTGCAATGCAATTCCAATTAGGTTGGTTTGCCCACCCCATTTTTAAGAATGGTGACTATCCTGATGCAATGAAGTGGCAAGTTGGAAACAAAAGTGAACTCCAAGGTCTGTCAGAGTCAAGATTACCTTCCTTCACTTCAGCTGAAAAGGTCATAATCAGGGGAACTGCTGATGTGTTTTGTACAAATCATTATACCTCAAGAATAGCAGGCCATGCAATAAACGCAATTAACCCCCCATCCATGGAGAATGACTATGACTTCACACTGACCGAAATGTATGATCAACCAACCACGCCTATCCCAAATGTGAGATCTGTGTCTCATGGCTTGAGAAGGCTCCTCAACTGGATCAAAGAGGAATATGGAAATCCAGAGATTTACATTACTGAGAATGGAGAGGCTTCTAATATTGTGACCATATATGATGACCCGGACAGAAATTTTTTCTTCCAAACTTACATTGTTGAGGCTCTAAAGGGTGAGTGTGCACATCAGTTTTTGTAATATTTTTGTTAAGTTCCATAATGCAGTGAATATTTGATCGACACATACATTGTTTTTTGTTTTTCAAATTTTTGTGAAACTTACAACCACTTCATGTTACTTTTTTCACTTTTTGTGACTTTTTTAGCAGTCACTATACTATATGAGATTCCAAGTCATAATACATACTTTGTTTGACAGTGTCAGTGACCTTTTTAAATGTTATTGGTCATTTCTCTCCTGTCATTTGTCATACAGCTCATAATCTGGATGGAGTGAATGTGAAAGGCTACGTGGCAACATCTCTCATGGATTCCTTTGAGTGGACCAGAGGATACCAACAATGGTTTGGTCTGCACTATGTAGATTTCAAAAATCCCAACCTGCCAAGGACGCCAAAGCGCTCAGCACATTTATACGCTGATATGATAAAGAATAATGGCTTCCCAATTCCAGAGGAAGAGAAATTTCTTTATGCTAATTTTCCTGAAGACTTCCGCTGGAGCACTGCCAGCTCTGCTCATCAGGTAGGCCAACGCCATCGTCTTTTCAACAGCAACACACAATAATTCATCCTGCAGCAGCGAAAACCTTTTTGAGTGGAACTGAAATGTGGTCTTGTGTGAATAGTTTTGATTTCTTTTAATTTCAGATTGAAGGAGCCTGGAGAACCAATGGAAAAGGAATGAGCATCTGGGATGAGTTTTCTCACACTCCTAACAAGGTGGACGCTGGTGATACTGCCGATCGTGCCTGTGACAGCTACAACAAGATTGCCGAGGATGTGCAAGTGCTCAAGACGTTGAAAGTTTCAAGCTATCGATTTTCCATCGCCTGGCCCAGAATCCTCCCTGATGGCACGAACAAACACATCAGTGAAGAGGGAGTGAACTACTACAGCAGATTGATCGATGCCTTGATTGCAGAAAACATCGAACCACAGGTAGGTTTTGACACTGTCTGGATCTCTAACAGACAGATTGGATCTTTATATTTGATATTGTTTTTGCAATGTGTTGCATTTGATAAGACATCTACTTTGGCGAATGAAGTCAAAAACAAGCACAAGCTGTTTTGATTTGTTGGGGATATGACAACAGTTGCAACCAAAGTTAATGAGATGTTGGGAAAAAAATATCTCGACAGTGGCGTGGTGGTCATTGCACTACATCTTCTCATCTGTCTGAAAAAAAAAGCTTGTCACACTCATGTTAAAATAAAGCTGGTATATATGCTGATATAACATTTAATATGCCAAAGAGGATCATTGTTCTGGTTTGGGCCACACAATATTAAAAAAGAAACAAACAAACAAAAAAGGGAATCGCTTCTATCACTCTTCTGTGTTGGCTACCACACTTCCACCTGCAAACACTATCCTTCATTTTCTTTCAGGTTACCTTGTACCACTGGGACCTTCCATTGCCTCTCCAGAAAGTGGGAGGCTGGGAGAATGAAACCATCGTCCAGCGTTTCACAGAATATGCTGATGTTGTGTTTAGCAGACTCGGACACAAAGTGAAGTTTTGGATCACTCACAATGAACCGTACATTGTGGTCAACCTTGGCTATGGATATGGCAATTTTCCTCCAGGTAACACATTCGTCTGTGTCAAATGAACTGTTCTTTGAACAGTTTGAAACATTTTCACTTCAGCTTTCGTAAAACACAATGCATTTTTTTTGTTGTTGTTGTTACAGGTAGGGTAAACAGGCAGTATATTGCAGCTCACAACCTGATCAAGTCCCACGCTGAGGTTTGGCATCTTTATAATGACAAGTATCGTGCGACACAAAAGGGACTCATCTCCATCACCCTCAATTCGGACTTCTCATATCCAAGAAATAAGTACAAGAATGAGGACTGGGTTGCAGCTGAACGATACATGCAGGTACAGAAATACATGTCAACCTTAAAACTGTCTTTGCTATTTGGTCCTGGTGTTACCTCCTCCACTGCTTCCCGAATCTGCTCATTTAATCGGATGACCTATGATTCCTTCCACAGTTCTTCCTTGGCTGGTTTGCTCATCCCATCTTTGTTGGCGATTATCCTGAGATGATGAAAACACGCGCTCGTGAAAGAAGCCTTGCTGGAGGACTTTCAGAATCTCGGTAAAAAATAAAAAAATGATGTTTGATTTTTGTAAAGAATAATCCTTATTGCCAGAGCATGCTGTTGAAGTTTATTCAGTCAAATCCCCCGTTGTCGTACTCATACTCCCATGCCACCAACATCTTGAACGTCATGCATGTGAGAAGGCTCGTACCAAATGTGAACATTCATCTTTTCTTCTTTTGCAGTCTTCCAGAGTTCACCCCTGAGGAAATCCAGAGGATCAAGGGGACTCATGATTACTTTGGCCTGAACCATTACACATCAGTTCTTGCATTCCCAATCACCGTTCCACCTGAGTTCCAGGATTATGAAGCCGATAAGTAAGTTAAAGTCAAGAAAAGATATTGAGACCCATTGACTTTGGAGTTGATTGTCAGAAAAAGAAAAAGAAAAAAAACCAATTACACTCACTAATCTCTGATGAAATACACAGGGAAGTTGCAGTCATTTCTGACCGTGCTTGGATTGAAAGTGGCTCCCCCTGGCTGAGGATCACACCATTTGGATTCAGGAAACTCCTCAAATTCATCAAGGACAACTATGGAAACCCACCAATCTATGTGACCGAGAACGGGGTTTCGGAACGGGGAGAGGTGGACTTAAACGACGCTCACAGATCATACTATTACGAAAACTACATTAACCAAGCCTTGAAAGGTAATAAAGTGGACAGGGAACAAGAAGTAAACAAAACTATTAGAGCTTTATTGCAGAATATATTTAGTTTCTTATCAGATTTTTATGGAATCTTAGTTGGTCACATTTTTAAATGTTTTTGAAGTATGTCTGAACTCGATCAATGTTGTTGTTTTTTCAGCCCGTCTTGTGGATGGAGCTGATGTGAGAGGATACACCGCCTGGTCATTAATGGATAACTTCGAGTGGCTTGCTGGCTACAGTGAGCGTTTTGGACTTTTCTATGTGAATTTCTCCGACACCAGCCTTCCACGAATCCCCAAAGCATCAGCATCTCGTTATGCCACCATCATCAAGTGCAACGGTTTCCCAGATCCAGCCAGTGGACCCCATGAGTGTTTGAAACCTGATGGTAAGATGTTGTCATAGTTAAGAAAAACCAAAAAAACAATGCAATGAGTCAGCAACTGGTGTACCAACATTCCCCATATTTTTTTCTGTTATCTCGCTCTAGTCACAACTACTCCCAGACCTTCTACTGCTACAACTGCTGCTCCTGGAACTACTACTCCTCGAACTGCTGCTCCTGGAACTACTACTCCTCGAACTACTCCTGGTTCGGCTGTTTCAACTACTCCTGGTTCCACTACTGCTACTACTACTAGTTCTGGTACTCAACTTCCCACTGTCAGGAATTTTTTGCTCCTTATTTATATATTTTATTTATTTACATTTTAAACAGAGGTATTGCCCCTTGAGATGAGCCATCTCGTTTTCAAGGGGGACCTCCACATTAACTGAAAATGAATCGTACAGGTGCAAAGTCAGAACAACAAATCTACTGTAGTACAACAACAAGAACATCAAAACTAGAAACAACAAAAAGCAACGGAATAAACCCCCCCACCCACCCACCCACCCCCACACACACACACACACACACACACACACACACACACACACAGACCTGCTCTCAATGTTCAACCAACCTTCAAGTCATTGTTTATACATCATACCATACTGCACTTGTATGACATTGCTCCAATAAAGACCCATCCAAGAAGAATCTAATAGCAGTTACAGATGCTTTGAAGATGACTGTAAATGGCATGTCGAAACATCGATAGAGAAGTTATTGATCTGATATGAGTAGGAAGGTTAACTTTAAGTTGACCACTATGTTTTGTTTTTGTCTGTGGGATTATTCTGCTCAGAAATCTATGTAATGTCTGCCTTTTTTGTTGTGCTGTTCAACATTGAACATGTGACAGTTAAGAAGCTGTGAATAATTTAATAAATATTACTTGTCAAATCTCTATGAGTTTCTGCCATTTTGTGAATGTTATGTCATCATCCACCAATGATAGAAAAATCATGTCTCACCCCTCTATACTCCAAGTAAGGATGAAACTGGATGGATGGATGGATGGAATGATGTACTTTTTCAAAGTGTCAGTGTTGCTGAATGACCTCTCGATCAGTTGTTTATTCAATGATTTAGGTATGAGTTTCATTACAAATGACTGAGGGATCCTTTCTGACTGAAAATAAAAATAAGGGAATAGGTTGCAAAAAAAGCTTCAAGATAGAAAAAGACTGTTATGCAAGTCATGCATTTTTTGTCAGGGTGGAAGGGGTCATATCATTCTTGTCTTTATCCATTCTTTTTCTTTCTTTCCCACTACTTAAATAAATCCATCAAATATGCTGATCATGAACATACTCAATTGCAGAGGTTTAGGTTGAGCTCTGACATCCTGACGTCCCCCTGACTTCATCGAAGTACTTGCACCCAATGGGTGCAAACAGTTTCTAACTGGGCATCAATCAAAACAGCTGATCCATTCATGGAATGAGACAACCTGGACACAGTGGGTGCACCCCGAGCTCTTACTATGAAGAAGATCACTTCTCTTCTTTCTTACTCGACGTCTTTCATTACTATGTGTCATCAACCATTGTCGCTCTTGTAGTCTATGAACTCTTTCCCTCCTGGGGTCTATTTCACCAAGCAGGTTTGAAGAAAAATCTGTGTTCAATAACTCGGAAATGAGGGAAACTCTGAGATTTCCATTACACAAAGGGAGATAACTCAAACCAGAGACAGAGGAGTAACTCCAGTCTGTTCCACTAGGAGAGGTAACTTAAACTGTTGCTCAGTTACCGCAGTAACACACTCTGTGACTCAAACCTGGTCGGAAGCTGGTTTTTCTCAGTCAACCCTGAAGTTTCTCTCTGGCTCCGCCCCCTTTCAGCCACACGCGCGGTTCCATTTCCTCATTCATTCAGTCAGCTGGCGAGTTTTTGTGTAGCTGTCAAAATGTCATGTCCTTTTATTAGCGATCCTGCAGATAAACGAGCGGCATTACTGCAGCGTGATTTGAATATTCGTCGGGAGATTATTTACAGACCGCGCATAGATGTTTTGGTGTTTCCGGACAGTTATCTTTTTGAACGGTACCGCTTCACGTCTCAATCCATACGCTACATTTCACAATCTTTTCCGTACATATTTTGCAACATAACCAAACGTATTCGTGCACTCACATCCCAGCAGATATTGTTTGTTGCGCTGCGGTTCTTTGCAAATGGGAGTTTTTTATATAACATTGGAGATGCAGAGCACGTAGGAGTTTAAATCACCATCATCATCACCACCACAGCAAATAAAAGACATTACACACATTTCATTTTGTCTTCTTTATTTCCTACAAAAAAAAATAAAATAAAAGGTTTAGTTCATGTTCCAATCGTGAACATAATTCACCTGTGACCATGAACCCACCTGCAACTTGTGCTCCAGTATCTCAATTTCCAATTTCGTCTTCTTCATCTGGAGGTCCAGATGCTGCTGTTCTTTATGGGATTTCTCTATCTTGTTAAGTACCGGTAAGTGGATTTTGTACATTTCTTTGTTTGTATCTGGGAATACATAGAGGACATTAAATTATACAGCTGCACATGAATTGAATGAAATGAACTTCTGGTGTTTACTGAACATCCATCTCACAGTTTTGATCTGTGATGTGGAAGTTGAGGGACCATCCTGCTGCTGACCAGCCATGATCTGTTAAAAAAGATGACAATTTGAATATTTCAGTGTTGGCTAAATATCAAGCTCTATGTTCCACAGGAGTATTCAGAATTTTAAAGCTAGGGTCGGCAATCTTGGAAAACTAGCATGTAGCACGACTGTAGCATCTCCCAAGGCTCCGCCCAGCTCCCATCCCATTGGAGGAGCTCCCGTTGGCAGCGAACGCACTGGACGCGGAAGAGCCACGCGCGCGGGAGCGCCACTCGCACGGAGTTTGTGATCCCCTCCAATGTTATTAACCTTTCTGACTGCCCGCACACAACGCGCATAAGAGCGCAGCGCGCCCGCTCCGCTTCGTTCTATTTTTCACGCGAGCCACGAGCGCTGAGAGCGCTGAGAGCGCCTTGGCAACGCGCGCGCACTGAACCAGGGCCAGTGCACGCCATTGAAATGTACGCGCAGGGGGCTGGTAGAACGGCGAAGGGATTTGATTGGTTCCTGAAGAGCGGTCCGCGCCTTTCGATTGGTCGGAGTTTTTACTGTCCTTTGGCCGCTACAGTGGTCAGATTTTTTCCGCACCTTTTTCTGTACACATAATGTATTGACTTCTCCCAGAGGGCAAGGAGCATTTCACTCAGTATGACAAAAAGTGTTTTTGGACAACATCGTCTACCCTAGCTTTAATGGGAAGAGAACAATCAGTAACACACCTCCATATGACTTTCTGGATCCTCTGTGAAGGCAGCAGACACGCGTCATCCTCCTCGTCCTAGATAAATTACATCTTTCAGTATATTTGCGTATATTTTTCCAAACTAACATTTGGCAAAAATATTTTGAATATTTCCTCCTGACAGTTTCAATGTTGGTTGTAAATAAATGGGCTCCACCAGGCAGATAGAACCTTCATAATCTGGGCCAAAAGAAGAAAAGGACATGAAAGACAAAATAAATATTTGTATCAATAACATTTTTAAAATATTACACTCAAATAATAGAAAATAATATTAGATTAAATAGGATCAATTATTTAACATAACATGATATAGATTTGTGACGTGAAACAACTGCACAGTCCATCAGCCACTTAGTATTTATGCTACTTTACAATGTTAGACATGCTTAAAGTCCGAGTTAAGCAGAAATAAATTTGTGTTATGAGTTTGTCACACTGCATAAACATGTCATTAACCACTGAGCCAAATCTGAATGATTAAAAAAATTGCCAAGTACATAAAATAAGGTCTCAAAATCGTGTAAAAACAAGCACTTCTCTCTGCTGTGAAACGCTGGGGGCGTGTCAGTTAGAAGCGCTGGAGTGACGCCCACACGCGGGAGGGGAGCCGCCTCCAGCTGGGTCCGAGATGGACCCAGCCCTACCAATTTGAGCCATCAGAGCCAAAACTGAATCTGAGTCAGATGCTGAGAGTGCTCAGCCTCGTTCCTCACAGTGTCCATCAGAATGGTCATTTATTTGTTTTAATTAAACAGTGGGATTCCCCCGGTCTGCACCAGTTCTCAGCGCCAGCCGAGTCGACCCGCGGCTCCGGGCGGGGGAGCCGTGGGTCCGCGGCTGGGGAGATCCGCGGGAAGGGCCCGGCGCGCATCCAGAGTCGCCGCTGCCGACCCGACCCCCTCCGAAACCGATCCGCCTTCCGCGGCGGCGTCAGACACCTCCCCGCGGAGGAACCCCCGCAACCCCCGGGGAGAAGGCCTCCCACGGGCCCGGGGTGAGCCGACGCCCCCCGGGGACGAGGGCAACCCACGAGGCGGGCCGCGCGGGTGCATTTAGCTCACGGCAGCGTTACCCTGCACACTGTGGCACGCAGGGAAGATGCACGAGCGACGTGGAGGTGACATGTTTGGTTAGCTGACTGGTTGACTGGTTAGCTAGCTGCAAACTGTCGTAGGAGATACTATCCGAGACTCGAAAGCTAGTGGGAAAACCTCTGATGCGAATGCGCTAAATGTTTTTATATCGCTCAGCATCCGGGGGGCGGGTTTATGCCAATGAGGGCCGTGTTACGTAACGCGGCCCTCATTTCTGACCTGCCCATTAAATCCTGAACACAGAAGCGGTGAAAAAAGTCTGTGAAGTCTACCTCCAAAATTAAATCATAAATGGAGGAATGGCTTTTATATGTTGTAAAGAAACACATTTATGACTTATTTAAGGTGTTCAGAAGAAAATGGCTGATTTTGGTTAACTCGGACTCTAAAATGATGTACCTCAATGAGATAATGCCGAGGTCTTTTGAACAATGTGTTACCTCCGTTACTCCCAGTCTGTCCCCGAACCGTAGTTGGGAGAGCTGGTTTATTTACCGTTGCTTGTTGCTGGTAACCGGCGCCCAGGGTTCCCGGTGGTGTAGAAGGAGTAAGAGAGACGAAGGAGGTGCTCCAGCGGTGCAACATTTATTTTGGGTCTCCACAGAGATAAACAATCCACAACTTGGGACAAGGGCAACCCACGAGGCGGGCCGCGCGGGTGTATTTAACTCACGGCAGCGTTACCCTGCACACTGTGGCACGCAGGGAAGATGCACGAGCGACGTGGAGGTGACATGTTTGGTTAGCTGACTGGTTGACTGGTTAGCTAGCTGCAAACTGTCGTAGGAGATGCTATCCGAGGACTCAGAACATCTTCGGGAGCCCCAGGAACAAGAAATGACTTTCTGGAGTTTTCTCGACAAATTATGGACTCATGCCTGGCAGGAGGGAATTATAGAGGCTGTATTAATCATGTTTAGAATTAAGAATCTAATACAATAAAATATTTTAAATATAGCAATCAATGTGAATAATTTCTGGCATGCCATTGAAAGTACTTCGATTTAGAATTATATAATTTTTTTAAATTCTGGTTCATTATTTTTTGGAGCTATGTGAAGACTATGCAAGTTGTATTTTTTTTTTTTTTTTTTTCTGGGGGTATTCAGTGTTTGTGGTATATTGGCAATATATAATCAAACCACTATGTTTGAAGAACATTATCAAAGTCATGAAATCCATCCTTCGAAAATGTGTTCACTTCAGACAATAAAATCAGTTTACAACACGATGTGAGTCCAGAATTAATTTCCAATGTACAAATAACCCAAAGAGGCAATTCTCCATTGAACATTAATGACATTTTGTTAAACAAAAACAGGTATAGGTAATGTAAATCTCAACAAGGACAGTTAAACGAATATGAATTCAATTGACTTCATGAGTGATTGACGGAAAAGTGGAAGCTTCATGCTTCATTTATTACAGCCTGGTCTCTTCAGTCTGCTCTATTTTCATATTAAATACGGAGTGCTGAGGTAAAGCAGGAAAATCTGACCAATCACAGAAGACTCTGCGGATCACCCAGCCGAAGAAACTTTGCGCAGGATAAGGGGGCCAGGCGAGTAAACTTTGTTCGGCCAGGAGGAGCTGTGCAAACAAAATGACGTCATATTCTTTAACTTAGTACATCTTTTTCAAGTTTACTTTTAATCTGCTCTGGAGATTTGAGGCAGTTTCAATGAAGACTCAATTCAACAGGTCTTCCTTTAGTGCACATTGAATAAAACCATCACAAGCATCAGGAAGCAAGACATGGCTCTACTTTTCTGCTCAGTTACAACATCCACACAAATACGGCTAAGCAGGGCAAGGACACATCCCCTCTGCTCCCACCTGATAATATACTATTCCCCGTCTCCAGGGTGACCATCCATCTCAACAGGATGTAAGCATCAGGCATGCTGGGTATCTGCTTTGCATGCTGCTCTCTCCTCACCACCTCTGATCAACAAGGGGTCTGTTTCGCATCTGAAACCCCAGAAACTGTCAGTGTGGGGTATGAGTCAGATGGGAGGAAAAAACATGTGCTCATTGTCTTATGAAATGTTTTCAGGTCAAGCTGATTAATGTGTGTAAAACTTTGATGAACTGCTCATATGAACACCTGAGTCAGACAACACTTTAATGAGATAAAACACTGGCAGAGGAAGGGTATCTCCTGTTTGTAAATATAGTTAAGCTGAAAACACTATATATATCTAAAGTTTTAGAAGGAACAAAACACCCCCTCATCTTTTTGTGTATTTGCTAATGTCTTGTATTTTGGGGAGAAGACACATGCAAGCCAGCAGATGGTGCTCTCAGCATGACTGTCAAGCCTAGATCAGTGGTTCTCAACTGGTCTGACTTGAGGACCCACCATCAGCCCTAACTGACCAGTCAGGAACCAAACCTCTGAACACTTAACTTCTCAAATTTACCAAATGACAGGACAGTTTGGACCTGAGAGAATGACCATAAAATCACAGTATGTCAACACAATAAACAAGTTCCATGATGAACTAAAACAACTAACAAGTGTTGACATTGCAGAGGGAAATATTCTTTTGTTTTTTTCAAATGAAATGTATTTTCATATTGTCATTTCAAAAAGGCTCAAAATATGTAGCTTTAGGTGAGTAGCCACTTGATAGATAAATAAAACAACAGAATCTTGTTAAAACTATTCAGTCACTTATTCAGGCATTAATCATGAGGCTGGAACAACAACCACACATTTCATTACTAGACTTTTTCAACAGACTGTGTGTTTTCATGCAAAATACATGACATTAAAAGCACAGCTATGTTGAAGTATTCAAAAGAGGAAGAAGAATCTCAATTTATGTAGATCTAGCTGAAAAGAATAGAATAGAATAGAATAGAATAGAATAGAATAGAATAGAATAGAATAGAATAGAAATGATTTATTGTCATCATACATGGGGGGCTTGACAAAATCTAAGTAGCTGCCACAAAGCGCGGTGCATTGGCATGAAAAAATAAAACAACAATAAATAAAATAAAAAACAAATGTACACATGAAACAAGACTACAAAAGGAGTCTGGATATATACAGTTATTGCACACGAGATTTAAGTGACTTCACATTGATTATTGTTTTGAATTCAGGACTCTGACGGACCAAGGATAGAAACTGTTCATCGCCCTGATTGTCCTGCATTTTACGGATCTGAGTCTCTTCCCTGATGGCAGCAGGCTAAAAGCTGATGGCCAGGGTGGGTGGTGTCTGCCCAGATCCTTCTCGCTTTACTGATGCAGCGGGAGGTTGCGATGCTGTCCAGGGAAGGCAGAGAGCAGCCGATGATTCTCTCTGCCATTCTGGTGACCCTCTGCAGAGCCTTCCTGTTCGTAGCAGTGCAGGCTGGGAACCAGTCACACAGTACATCAGCCCTGATTCTATGGTGGCTTGACAGAAGGACACCTGCAGTCTTTCCTCCAGGTGGTTCCTCCTCAGCACCCTGAGGAAGTGGAGTCTCTGCTGCGCCTTTTTAACCAGTGCTGCTGTGTTGGCTGTCCAGGTGAGGTCCTCTGTTAAGTGGGTCCCCAGGAAGTTGAAGGAGGCCACTTTCTCCACACACACCCCATTGATGGGTAGTGGGGCATGGTTCCCTCTATGCTTCCTGAAATCAATGACCATCTCTTTGGTCTTCTTAGTGTTCAGCTCCAGGTTGTTCCTGAAGCGAGTGTCAACCTGCATTATAGGGAATTAGCACTACCTAGTGTTCGGGAGTACAAATGGACCTTCAAGACTTTTTTCCTGAACTTTTTTTTTTTTTTTCCACCTGGCAAGGCCCAGAACCCACCAGTTGAGAAACACTGGCCTGGAGGGGCAACTCGTGGGTGTATTTACAGAAAAAAAGTGAGCTATGGCCAAACTAACGTGTCTTCTCTTAATCTGTCCACAGTGTCAGAATACTCATTGTTTTTGTTAGAAGTTGTTTCATGTGAATTGTAACCCATTTTCTCACTGCTGAGAGGAAACAACTATGTGACTTAGGTTATTTTGGAATCTGTTTTGACCAGTGACGTGCGGTGAGGTTCATGGCTGGTGAGGCACTGACGTCATCAGTCAGATTTACAAACATGAAGCCTGCAGAGTAGCTTATTCACCATTTGACTGGCAACTGTTAACGTGTTTTGTTTAAAATTTCATATCAGCATTCTTTACATATACAAACTACAGCACAGAAAAAAGCACAGAAAAAACGTTTTTTATCGTCCTACCTTTACTTATAAATTAAGTCCATGCGCCGCTCCTTCTGAAGAAAAGCATCAATAACTTGTTTGTAGAAGTCCTCCTTATCTTTCTTCATTTTGAATATAATCCAAGCAATAGGAAAAACTATCTGGACGGCTGCATCTGACTTGCTAACTGTCTGCCGTGGTTTGCTGTCACTAATTCTATTGTTCTGCCGCTGTGGAGTAGTAAGAAGAATCCCTGGGGTAACCAGCGCCCCCTGGCATGAGGCAGGAGAACTGCGTGCCTCACCAAGTGCCTCTTCGCAGGCGCTTTATGAATGCTCAGCACAAGAAACACGTTATACACACATACAGTTGTTGATTTAAAAACACTGTATATTATATACATCCGCTAAACTATGTAAATTTAGTTCATATAATAAAAATATTTAAAAATTTAATAGCGACACACAGAGCGACAGTATTACCGTCTCACTGCAGTCATTGCGCAATCCATGGTGAGGCTCAGCCGGCTGCTGCCTCACAGCACGTCTCTTCTTAGTATTTGAACGGTAAATGTGAAAATTCAGCGATTTTGAAAAAAAAAAAAACATCTAAAAATGGCGAGGTTACATGGAAAATAACTTTAAAGTGCACATTGCTAAATAAATAGAACCACTTGATTTATTTTTTCATTTTATATTTTTTTCTTTCCGTGATGACAGGTGAGGCCGTGCCTCCCCTGCCTCCCCTGACTGCACGTCACTGGTGCAGTGGTTTTTAACAGTTTCATTTCTGCACCACACCTTTGTTTTTAGCAGTCCCCTAATCTGCACATTGACACCCTCCCCCCCCCCGCCCGCCACCACCCTACCCCCAATTACTCTAGTCTGTTTATTAGTGAATATTCGTAACTTTTAGCCAGTCATTCTAAATATAACATTCATTCTAATATGAATTTTGATAACTGGTGATTTTAATCTGCACATTGATAATATCTCGGACTCAATGTCCAGAGAATTTTTGAATCTTTTAAACTGTTAAGATTTTAAACAGCATGTCACCCAGCCGACTCACAACAGAGGACACACCACGGTCTTTCCATCAGTGTGTCCTCTGGTGTTGACCTGGCTGTGTCTGACCACTACTGTGTGTTTTTTAACATCACCAATAACCAGCAGCAAGCCCCGGTGAGAACAGTGAGGAGACGCTACCTCAATTCTGAAGTGGCTGCAGATTTTATAAAGGTTTTACAGAGCACTCCTGCTGTGATCTCACCTGCATGATTTTACCTGCTTGATGATTTTAAAAGTAAACTGAAGTCCAGCCTGGACTCAGTAGCTCCACTTTTCACTACAACAATCAAAGGACAATCCAAACCCCCATGGAGAAAAAACGATAAGAGCAACAAATTGAAAAGAAACTGCAGGAGGGCTGAAAGGATGTGGAGGAAACCAAGTTACATCATTACGTCAACAACTCAAAATTTACAATAATGCAGTAAAACAGGCACGGACCTCCCATTTCTTTCAACACTCAGCAGGGCCGGAGTGGGACTCATTTTCAGCTCTGGAGTTTTATGCCTCAGACCGGCCCACTTAAGATCAGGAGGTATTAATAAAAAAAAAATAATGCAATTATAACTTTACATGTTAAGTTTATAATAGCGCACTGTTCTGTAAAGCCTTGTCATTCAGTATATTTTTCAAAAATATTTACAGTTGTTTCACAATGTAGATTTATTTCAAGATGAGTGCACACCTCCAGCGTTATTCTATATCTATATTAATCTGCCGTATTGGCCCGAATATAAGACGATTTTTTTTTTCCAGAAATTGTATTCTCAAAAATGGGTTCGAGGACTAGATTGTCATTTCACATCCGCGCCACTAGATAGAGCCAAAGTACCGGTGACCTGTACTGCCTCTGCTTGCACGCAGTGGCTCAGCCGCTCCGTTAGGGGGAGGTAGTGAGCTGGACAGAGTGTAAACCTACAGCAGTGTGAAAACAAGACTGAGCAAGTGTGGAGAGGTTCCTCTCAAACAGCACATCGAAAATATCTGCCTGTAAGTACTCTAATATACTTAGTTGATGTTCAGGATAGAGGTGAAATTGACACTTGTGAGTTTGTCAGTTTGTTTTGAAGTTTCAACACAGATGCTAATTCCGTTAGCATATCAATGGCGTTTCCATTAATAGTTAGCGTTGAGCTAGCGGCTTTGATTTTAGATACTGACTTGTTTTGTTTTTAGACAGTGATGCATGTTGTGATACATCTTGTGTATATGTTCACTTATATGTATGTCTTGTTTGTTTCAGTTTTACAGATAGATAGATAGATAGATAGATAGATAGAGCTTTATTGTCACTATAAAAACTTGTTAGACAACAGGTATGTACAGTGAAATATTGTTTGGCATCCTCTATGGCAGCGTGAGGACATTATAAAACTATATATAAAATAAATACAACAAAAGAGCAAACTTGAAATGGTATGCAATGCAAATAAATAAATAAAACAGTGCCTTTAGGAGAAAGTAATAAAAGCTCAGACCAGCTGAAATCTCATGCTTTCTTTCTGAAGAACTGTTCTCTACATGCTAAACTGAATCCAACATTCACGGAGGGCTAAATTATTAATGTTCATGAAGTTGAATTTGATGGTTATAAAGTTATTTACATCAATGCAGTTATTGAACCTTTGAGCCTACTTAATTGTTGCTTGTTGTTGCTTATTTTGAGAAAGAGAATATATTTTTTATTTAATACTGCAGTAATATTTTTTTTTATCTTAAATCACGTGAAATGTTATCTCTGTTGTGAGTTTTTGAGTTTAGAATAATTGTACAATAAAAAGTTATTTTATAAGTAGCCTTATTTTCTTCAACATTCGTCGTCTTGTAATCAGAGTCGCACTATATTCGGGCCAATACGGTATATTCTTTTCAAATAACTGTTCACAGATATCCAAATCTTAAAAATGAAATCATTTAATATTACATTTAAAAAGTAAAACATAAAATAAAAAGTGTTGCACTTTCTAATAACACTATAATCTCTTTTTCCTCTGCAAAATAAAGAAAACAGTTCCATCACAACTTTGATTTCACATATGAGAAGATGAGTTAAAGGGCAAATCTCCAATATGATATGTAGTCCTTATGAATAAAGAATAAAATGATCATTCCACTGTTCTCTGTACTTTGTAATGATGCCATTATTTTTTTTTTCATCTGCATAAGAGCAGTTTCGAAGAAACATGGCCAACCCAGCGTGTGTAATATCCTTTCAATCTTCTCAAAGAAAACAAAATAAAGCTGAACAAACAAAGTACAAAAGCAAATAGAAGAGCTAGAGGCAGAAAATGCAAGTGACAGGTCAATTCACAAAATTAGATCTACTGATGGAACAATTTTGACATCTCACAAAGAAATAATAAGTTTAAACAATTTTATGAATCACTGTATACATCTAGTTCAACTGCTAATCATGAAGAGATGCAAATGTTCCTTGATGATTGTGATTTGCCAAATCTGAATATAGAAGATCGTAAAATACTTAATGCCAAGATTACTAGTGAAGAAATTAATAAAGCTATTGGTTCATTAAAAAATGGTAAGAGTCCAGGCCCAGATGGGTTTGGTAACGAATTCTATAAATTCCTGAAAGTTAAGCTGACATCATACCTATTAAAAATGTACAATCAAGCATATGAGGACAAGAATTTACCCCCAACACTTAATGAAGCAGTTATCACCGTACTTCCTAAAAAAGGTAAAGACTTGGAACAGGTAGCTTCTTACCGCCCAATTTCTTTATTAAATTCTGATCAAAAGATTCTGGCTAAAATATTAGCCATAAGGCTCGGCACTGTGATGAGTAAGCCAGTACACTCAGATCAAACAGGGTTTGTCCCGGATAGAAGCTCTCTGAATAACCTAAGGTGTCTGTTTAATATTATTTGTTCACCCAGTATTCCACAGGACTTTGCAATACTCAGCTTGGATGCAGAAAAGGCATTCGACCAAGTCGAATGGCCATACCTTTTTGCAGTCCTAGAGAAGTTTCAGTTGGGCGAAGATTTCATTTCATGGATAAAATTACTATATAAAAACCCCACAGCTACAATCCTCAGAAATAAATTATGTCAACACAGTTTAAGCTTGGTAGAGGCACAAGGCAGGGGTGTGAACTTAGCCCCTTGTTGTTCTCACTGGCGTTAGAACCCTTGGCAGAGACCATTCGAAAGCACCCTGTAATACATGGGTACAACACAGTATACACGGCGAATAAAATCTCACTTTATGTTGATGACATCTTACTGTATGCATCACAGCCTCAAACATCTATTCCAGCTATTCTCTCTGTTATTGATGACTTCGGTACTTTTGCAGGATATACATGTAGGATTAGTCCGATAAGGTTCCATTAGGCCTTTTTTTGTATTCATGGTTTGGATTCATATACACAGGCCAGAGGTTATTTTTCCTACCTTGACATGTTTCGGCTGCCAAGCTGCAGCCTTCCTCAGAAGTCTGCCATTTCCGAACACTGCAAGAGGGAAAACCACCTCATGGACTGGGATCATGCCCAGATCATCGGCACGGAAAGCAACAAGTACCACCGCTGGATCAGGGAGGCCATCGAGATCCGGAAACGCGCCCCCCAGACTGTGAACCGGGCAGAGGGGGCGTATCAACTTTCCCATACCTGGGACACAGTATTGAAGAAGTCGGACTGCAGATGGCGCTGCAGTCCGACCCATTAGGAAGCTGGCGCCAAAGCCTGTATAAATCAGCCGACCAGACAACATCACATGACACTTCTGAGGAAGGCTGCAGCTTGGCAGCCGAAACATGTCAAGGTAGGAAAAATAACCTCTGGCCTGTGTATATGAATCCAAACCAAGGATATAGGATTAATTGGGGAAAAAGCGAGATAATGCCTGCAAAATTGGGAAATTCAGATTGGCTCACAAATCATCCCTTTAAAGTGACCGCTGAAAAGTTTACATATTTGGGAATTACAATAACAACAAAATATACCTCTCTTCTAAAAGAAAACTTCAATCTACTGTTAGAGAAGCTTAAAAATAATATTCAGTTTTGGAAGACACTCCCAATTTCACTAGTAGGTCGAATAAATGCAATAAAGATGGTATTTCTCCCACAATACTTAAATCTGCTTCAAAATATACCAATTTATCTAACAAAATCTTTTTTCAAAAAGTTAGATGCCATTATTTTACCATTCATATGGAACAAGTCCCATAGAATCAAAAAGGAACATCTTACCAAGCATAAATCACTGGGAGGACTATCATTACCTAACTTTATGTATTACTATTGGGCTACAAATATAAAAAAAAACATCTCAATTGTACTTGATGAATCAGCTTGCTTTCCAAAGGACTGCAAATGGAACAGGAAGACTGCCTTCCTCTGTCTGTGCCATTTTGTTATCATCTACGCCTATGGCCAGTGTCCTTTACAACATTAACACCATAATTCCCAGTAATATTAGAATTTTCAAACAAATTATGAATCATTTCAAACTCAAAAAACTTTCTTTAACATACCCATCTCATCAAATCCCTCTTTTCATCCTTCCTGTGTAGACGGGGCTTTTAACTTATGGAGAGAATCAAGCTTATACTCTGTGAAAGACTTGTATCTAAACAACATCTTTATGACATTTCAGCAGTTACAAGAGAGGTTTGGGCTACCAGGCTCTGACTTTTTCCGATATCTTCAAATTCGAAATTATGTCCGTTCCCACTTGCCACAATTTCAGAGTATTGAAACTGACTTCGTGGACAAATGTCTGAGTGAATGTTCTGGTTTAGAACAGAGCATCTCTTATTTTTACAATTCATTACAAGAGTCAAGCAACCCATCTACTGCTCATATTAAAACAGAATGGGAAAACGAGCTTGGTTACCCCTTACCGGATGATATCTGGCTGCAGGCTTTACGTAAAATAGGTGCCATTTCCATAAACGCCCGTCATTGCTTAATCCAATATAAAGTTATACATAGACTACATTATTCGAGGGAGAAAATTCATAAGATTTAACCAGACAGCTCTCCTATGTGTGAAAAATGTCTAGTAGAACGAGGCACCTTATTACACAGCCATGTACTTTGCCCTAAACTCCAGAGTTTTTGGACTGAGATTTTTAACTTCCTGTACAAAGTTCTGACAATAAAATTAGCGGCAAATACTACTCTAATTGTTTTTGGAGTATTTAAGGAAATTGAAAATTTAGATTCTGCCCAACGTTGTCTAATTTCACATGCTATAATTATTGCAAAGAAACTTATCCTTCAACTCTGGAAAGGCAAAGGTACCAGTTCTCTAAAGATGTGGGTCATAGAACTTACTGCCACACTTCATCCAGAAAAAATAAGATATACTATGCATGATAATTTGATTGATTTTGAAAAAAATTGGCAACCACTGATCTCCTTTCTTGGAGACATTTGAAATGTGCAGTCACTTAGTAAGTAAGTAAGTAAGCTTTATTTGTATAGAGGGTTTTCACCGACGTCACGACTTGGGCGGTACCTTGCTGCGCCGCCATATTGGAGACACTCAGTGTAAACAATTATACTGACAGTAGTCGCGATTGTGTGTTATGGAACAATTTGAGTGCATTCAGCCATGTCGAAACCACAAGAAAGCTTGTCAAAACAGACTGAAGAAGCAAAGGAATATCAGGAAGGTCTTGAGTTACAAGAGAAAGCCCGATATTTCGAGAAGCATATTTTTAAACTCAAAATACAGCACTTTCTTTTGATCAATGACTGTGGGGACAAGCACTTTTGTTGGGGTTGGGCTTCTAATTAATTGATTAAAATGCAAATATTACCAAGCTGATGGCTACAAATAGTGTGATAGCTGAAATATGTTTTTTTTCTTTACATAAAATAATTTTACGGTCTAACACAAATTGTTTTCTTCAGGAGTAATACATCTCTTAAGGCTAGGGACAGAAAAATTCAAGTTTCTGTAGAAGCTAAACGTTTATGAATGATCAAAGTAACATATGAAGTCATTAATGAGCTTAAACTGTTGCACTGTGTTTCACTTACCTGACAAGAAATGTGCCGAACAAATTCGGATATTGTCCAGATTTTTCCCTCGTAGATCTTGGTTAAGCTTTGCTAACCACAAGTACCTCCATTCCTCTGATTAGTTTTTGGCATTTCTCACCCTGTTTTTTTTTTAACTTTTGGAAGTCTATAGAATTCCAAATGTTTTTCTCGGTCTGACCTATTGGTACAACCAATGACACGGCAATAATTTACCATTTTTTTTGTATATTTTTGTATATTGTATATTTTGTATTTTTTGTATCTCGAAATAAATTCATGTATTCATTCATTCATTCATTCATTCATTTTTCTTGATAACGCTCTGGATCTTCCTTAGAACTCGTGCTTTGTTGTGATACGGAGTACCTCCAAGATGACGACTTCCGGGCCAATGATGCGCCTGATGACACGTCGGGAAAACCCTCTATAGCACTTTTCCCAGACCAGGGTCACAAAGTGCTTCACATAAAAATAGTCCATACAAAATACAATCACTAAAATAACATATAAATATGCAAGATAAAACAGTACCATGCAGGCCAGAAGACATATAAATATACAAGATAAAACAGTACCATACAGGCTAAAAGGCTTGTTCAAAGAAAAAGGTCTTTAGCTGCTTTTTAAAAGAATCGACATTGTCCAGAGACCTGAGCGAGCAGGGAAGCTCGTTCCAAAGACGCGGTGCCACTGCCTTAAATGATCTATCCCCACGAGTTTTAAAACATGCGCGGGGAACCATTAACAAGTTTTGGTTAGAGGACCTCAAGCAGCGAGTGGAAACATAGGGATGGATCAGGCCCTTGATGTAATCCGGTGCCTGCCCGTGTAGAGCCCGAAACGTCAATACCAAGATTTTAAAATTTATCCTGAATGAAACAGGGAGCCAGTGTAGGTCCTTGAGAATAGGACTTATATGGGCTCTCCTACGAGTGCGGGTCAGGAGCCGTGCAGCGGAATTCTGGACAACTTGAAGGCGTGCCAGTTCTTTTTTGTTGAGACAGGTGAACAGGCTGTTACAATAGTCGAGGCGAGATGAGACAAATTCATGTACAATCAACTCCAACTCTTTGAAGGACACCATTTTGCGAAGTTTAGCTATATTCCGAATTTGGAAAAAGCAGTTTTTCACAAGCTGATTGGTGTGGTGTTCCAAGGACATTCCTCAGTCGGGGGGGTACTGTTTTTGTTTTTTGTATTCCCTTTTTTGTTTTTCCTAAGCCTTTCTTTGTTCTCTTATGTGTAAAACAACTGAAAACGAAGCACAGCGCAATGTTGCATTACTAAGAATGCGTTGACCTTGGATGTTAGTTCTGAGAACAATTTCATTGCATTTTTACCTCCGCCAGGAGGTTATGTAATCATGTCGGTTTGTTGGTTGGTTGGTTGGTTGGTTTGTTGGTTGGTTGGTTGGTTTGTTAGCAAGATCACGGAAAAAGTAATGGACGGATTGCAATGAAACTTTGTGGAAAGGTGGGTCTTGGCCTAACTTAGAATCCATTAAATTTTGGTGAATATCCAGATCACTGCCTGGATCTAGGAATTTTTTTAAAGGATTCTTTATCATTGAGAGATAGGGAGTCTTTCACATAGTTGGGCAGGCCCACCGACAGGGAGGAAGAAACGCCTGGTTCACACAGGACGTGCCGCTTCCGATGCGGAAGTGGAAGCGCTGCGCACCGACTGTCTGATCGGCGTCCCTGTTAACCTATCTGACGGTTCATACAGGAGGCGCGGGTGACCGCCGCGTGCGTAGCGGCTCACGCTGTGGACTGCAGGCGCTCCGCTCCTCTCTATTTTCTCCGTGAGCTGCGCGTGCCTTGGACCGCCAGTTGTAACGGCGTGTTTCCACCGGACGCGTTTAACGCAACTGCATTCGCACGACAAATGACACCGTGCCGCGCTAGACACCCGAGTCTTATCCCTGGTGTGTGAATTCATTCACGGGACGTGTCACGCTGGTACAAATATGCAACACAAAACATCCTGCAGAAACATCACAGCCCTCCTCATCACCGTCTCTGGGCAGGATTCTTCCGATGTTTGTCCCACAGTCCTGTGTGTACCGGCTGTCTGTGTGTGTGTGTGTGTGTGTGTGCGTGTGTGTGTGTGTGTGTGTGTGTGTGTGTGTGTGTGTGGCTGGATGCTGCCCTACGGAAGCGGTATGAGCTCGGTGAGTTCCACCGTCTTCTGCAGGAGCTGCGTTTGGACGGCCGGTTCCAGCGCTACTTCAGGCTAACGTTGTGTTTCTACCAGAAGTGGTGAACAAATGAGACTGCGCACGCCGCTCGCCGCAAGCCACTTGCCGCACGCCGCTCGCCGCAAGCCACTTGCCGCACGCCGCTCGCCGCAAGCCACTTGCCGCACGCCGCTCGCCGCAAGCCACTTGGCGCAAGCCGCTCGCCTTGGCATTATGCCAACTATTCTGCGCTGCCCTACGGCAGCATGTCCGTGAAGACCTCCATGCTGATAGGCTGTCCTGGCGCGAATTCGCTTGAAAAGTTCAATTATTTCAACTCGAGCGACAAGCGTGGAGCGATGAAGCGGAGAGCAGTGGGCGGGGACGACTGACAGTGCAAGTCGACAGGCTCGCGGATTTTTCGCTGGAAACGCTCACCGCCAGCCGCCCGCCGCGTCATCGCTCGCCGTCTGCCGCCCGCCGCTCAAGATTGAGCAACAATCGCGTCATTACATTGACTTTGTATGTAATCTCATCGCACAAAAAATTTGCGTCCGGTGGAAACACACCGTAAGGCTGTACAGAGCAGATCGCACCACACAGGCAGTTGGGAACGGAAAATACGAGAGAATCCGGTCCATTTTCAAATCAAAATCAAGTGAAATAACATAAATTATGTTGCTTTTTGGTTTTCCTTTTCAGATAAACACACACACACACACACACACACACACACACACACACACACACACACACACACAAGGAGAGAAGGCGACGGAGAGAGGCACCGCATGCCGCAGCGCTCCACTCCGATCACACCCCCGATCACAATGTTGTTTGATTATATATGGTGTTCTCATGGTTGTTGGTGACTGATTTGAGCTGTGGCGGAGGTTTGCGCTCTCTGAGTGCCAAATTCTAGTTTATTTAATCTGTTGACGACAATCATAGAATCTGTACACCTGACTGTGCTTTTCAATAGAAACATTTGAAACAGAAACATGGCCAACCCTAAAACATTAATGAACGTGTGAGCAGTGCACTGGTCTCTGTGACTTTGTTTACGACAGTATCATTGTCCAAAGACATGAGAATTTCTTTCTCAGTGCACATGAGCATGAATGCCTCAAGTTTCTTCGGGGTCAAAGTGCCCCTGAGTCTGTTTTTTTTTATGAATTTCACTGTTGAGAAACTTATCTCACAGACTACTTGTGTAATGGACAGTGTTAATAGCAACTTGTAGGCCAGTCCAATCACATGGTAGGCATCAGTTAGCAGATTGTACTGGGAGAGGATGAGATGAACACAAGTGACACCGTTTTTACAGGAGGAACAAATTTTGCTCTCTAGTTCAACATCCTGTTGTTCCATGGAAGGATCCTTCTCGCTTCTTTGTGGCATTCCACGAGCTGTCCTGACAGTGTATACCTCTAGAGGGGACATCTTTAGTCTGCCCCACTGACATGCAAGACTGTAGAGTTCACTACATAATGTGTCAAATGCAGCTCTATTGTCAAACTTAAGCAGACATTTGCTTATTTCTTCCAGAGCTGAGCTGGGGAGTCTATTTTCCCTCACATGAGCAAAGTTTCGAGGGTCTAGTCAGGCAAAATCTGAGCAAAGTTTTGCATTGGTAGAAAACCTTCTATGTATACTGCCTGTCACTGTGTCCGCAATGACATTGTGAACTTTGACCTTGATGTCAGTATCAGCTCATGCTAGCTGCTCATCTTCTGCAAGCTTTCCTGGCATTATTTTCTATTTCCTGAACCTTCTCTCAGGAAGGGCAGTCTGCACTACCAGCTCACACTCTTCCTCCTCTTGAAGCTTTCCATTAAAGGGCAACTCCGGTTTTTTGACACCTGGACCTTATTTATAGGTGTGTGAATGCTCATATACTCACTCAGACAAACATCGTGCAGCTCTGAGTAGCGAAAACTGTCAGCTCGTCAGCTGACCCACCTGAAAACGGTAGACGAGCTGATTTTATGATAACACTGGCGTTGGATGAAAAAATATGGCAGAAATTAGTGATCTTGCAGATTATGTCCCGCGCTAAAGCTCCATTGCCGTGGCCCCTGCTAAGTGCGGCTAAATGGGTTGGATCTAAATAACTTCTGAAGGACTCTGAGCTGCACGATATTTGTCTGAGTGAGTATATGAGTATGCACATATGAGCATAAATAAGGTCCAGGTGTCAAAAAACCGGAGTTGCCCTTTAACCCACTTCTCAAACTCATCAGCTGCACACTTAACTCCTTCAAAGTCCCTAGCATACTCCCTGAGACCCTCCTCTGTCCCCTCAACCAGATGTTGAGCTGTGATGATATCCATTCTTCTGGTCTGTAAGTATTTTGAAAGGGGGGATGTCTGCTCAAAAATGCGAAGGAAAGTTTGAGCAGTGAGCACTGTCTCGTACCTCTAAAGGCCTTCAATGAATCCCTTTGCCTTGGCCCTCACTGTTGGTTGTTGTGTTCTGTCATCTACAATGGTGTGTAAAGTCATAAGCACTTCAAGACACAAGGCTCTCTGGGGATTCCCAAAGCACCCAAACACTTTACTCAGTGCCTGATCCTTAGCCCACCACCTGGTTGGCCCTATTGGGCACGGTCGTCTATGAAGCTTGTCCTGACTCATCTCTTCCCACCTCTGCATGCACTTGCATGATTCTCTTAGGAAAATTGCCATAAAACTGCTAAACTGCTAAGCAGCGAAAAGAGGGATGCACTTTCCACAACACTGTCTGTTGGGATAAGATAAGATAAGATAAGATAAGATAAGATAAGATAAGATAAACTCTATTGTCCCACAGGGAAATTTGTCTTGGGCAAAGTGCTGCATCAACATATATATATAAAAACAAACCAACTGTGTTCTCGGCCACCCCGCGGTATTGTGTCTGTCTCCTTCAAGCTCGGGTCCTCTACCAGAGGGAGGAGCTTGAGGGTTCTGCACTGGATCATAGCTGTTCCCAGAATTATATATATATTAGGGCTGTCAAATGATTAAAATTTTTAATCAGATTGATCACCATCCATCCATCCATCCATTTTCTACCGCTTATCCGGGGCCGGGTCGCGGGGGCAGCAGTCTCAGCAGGGATGCCCAGACTTCCCTGTCCCCAGACACTTCCTCCAGCTCCTCTGGGAGGATCCCGAGGCGTTCCCAGGCCAGCCGAGAGACATAGTCTCTCCAGCGTGTCCTGGGTCTTCCCCGGGGTCTCCTCCCAGTGGGACATGCCCGGAACACCTCCCTAGGGAGGCGTCCAGGAGGCATCCTAAACAGATGTCCGAGCCACCTCAGCTGGTTCCTCTCGATGTGGAGGAGTAGCGGCTCTACTCCGAGCTCCTCCCTGGTGACTGAGCTCCTCACCCTATCTCTCAGGGAGCGCCCAGCCACCCTACGGAGGAAGCTCATTTCGGCCGCTTGTATCCGGGATCTTGTCCTTTCGGTCATGACCCAAAGCTCATGACCATAGGTGAGGGTGGGAACGTAGATTGACCGGTAAATCGAGAGCTTCGCCTTTCGGCTCAGCTCCTTCTTCACCACGACGGACCGATACAACGACCGCATCACTGCAGCCGCTGCACCGATCCGCCTGTCAATCTCACGCTCCATCCGTCCCCCACTCGTGAACAAGACCCCAAGATACTTGAACTCCTCCACTTGGGCTAGGGTCTCTCCACCAACCTGGAGGGGGCAAGCCACCTTCCTCCGGTCGAGGACCATGGCCTCGGATTTGGAGGTGCTAATCCTCATCCCTGCCGCTTCACACTCGGCTGCGAACCGCCCCAGTGCATGCTGTAGGTCCGGGTTCGATGAAGCCAACAGGACAACATCATCTGCAAAAAGCAGAGATGAAATCCTGTGGTTCCCGAACCGGAACCCCTCCGGCCCCTGGCTGCACCTAGAAATTCTGTCCATGAAGATTATGAACAGAACCGGTGACAAAGGGCAGCCCTGCCGGAGTCCAACATGCACCGGGAACAGGTCCGACTTACTGCCGGCAATGCGGACCAGACTCCTACTCCGGTCATACAAAGACCGGACGGCCCTTAACAAGGGGCCCCGGACTCCGTATTCCCGGAGCACCCCCCACAAGACACCACGAGGGACACGGTCGAATGCCTTCTCCAAATCCACAAAACACATGTGGACTGGTTGGGCAAACTCCCACGAACCCTCGAGCACCCTATGGAGGGTATAGAGCTGGTCCACTGTTCCACGGCCAGGACGAAAACCGCATTGTTCCTCCTGGATCCGAGGTTCGACTATCGGTCGGATCCTCCTCTCCAGTACCCTGGAATAGACTTTCCCGGGGAGGCTGAGGAGTGTAATCCCCCTATAGTTGGAGCACACCCTCCGGTCCCCCTTTTTAAACAGGGGGACCACCACCCCGGTCTGCCAATCCAGAGGCACTGTCCCCGACAGCCACGCGATGTTGCAGAGACGTGTCAACCAAGACAGTCCCTGCACATCCAGAGACTTAAGGTACTCAGGCCGAATCTCGTCCACCCCCGGTGCCTTGCCACCGAGGAGCTTGCCAACCACCTCAGTGACTTCAGCTTGGGTGATGGACGAGTCCACCTCTGAGACCTCAGCCTCTGCTTCCTCCACGGAAGACGTGGCGACGGGATTGAGGAGGTCCTCGAAGTATTCCTTCCACCGTCCAACAATATCCCCAGTTGAGGTCAGCAGCTCCCCACCTCCACTGTAAACAGTGTTGGCGGAGACCTGCTTTCCCCTCCTGAGGCGCCGGACGGTTTGCCAGAATTTCTTCGAGGCCGACCGATAGTCCTCCTCCATGGCCTCCCCGAACTCCTCCCAGACCCGAGTTTTTGCCTCCACAACTGCTCGGGCTGCAGTTCGCTTGGCCTGCCGGTACCCGTCAGCTGCTTCGGGAGTCCCATGAGCCAGCAAGGCTCGATAGGACTCCTTCTTCAGCTTGACGGCAGCCCTTACTTCCGGTGTCCACCACCGGGTTCGGGGGTTGCCGCCACGACAGGCACCGGAGACCTTACGACCACAGCTCCGAGCAGCTGCTTCGACAATGGAGGTGGAGAACATGGTCCACTCGGACTCGATGTCCCCAGCCTCCCTCGGGACATGAGAGAAGCTCTCCCGGAGGTGGGAGTTGAAAGCCATGCTGACAGAGGGTTCCGCCAGACGTTCCCAGCAGACCCTCACAACACGTTTGGGTCTGCCAAGTCTGTCCGGTTTCCTCCTCCGCCAGCGAATCCAACTCACCACCAGGTGGTGATCGGTCGACAGCTCTGCCCCTCTCTTCACCCGAGTGTCCAAAACACGCGGCCGGAGGTCAGATGACACGACAACAAAGTCGATCATCGACCTCCGACCTAGGGTGTCCTGGTGCCAAGTGCACTTATGGACACCCCTGTGCTCGAACATGGTGTTCGTTATGGACAAACTGTGACTAGCACAGAAGTCCAATAACAGAACACCACTCGGGTTCAGATCGGGGAGGCCGTGCGATCCAATCACCCCCTTCCAGGTCTCACTGTCGCTGCCCACGTGGGCGTTGAAGTCCCCCAGTAGAACAATGGAGTCCCCAGTCGGAGCACTGTCCAGCACCCCTCCCAGGGACTCCAAGAAGGCCGGGTACTCTGCACTGCTGTTCGGCCCGTAAGCCGAGACAACAGTGAGGCACCTATCCCTGACCCGAAGGCGCAGGGATGCAACCCTCTCGTTCACTGGGGTGAACTCCAACACATGGCGGCTGAGCTGTGGGGCTACAAGCAAACCCACACCAGCCCGCCGCCTCTCACTGCGGGCAACGCCAGAGAAGTGGAGAGTCCAGCCCTTCTCGAGAGGTTGGGTTCCAGAGCCCAGGCTATGTGTGGAGGTGAGCCCGACTATATCTAGCCGGTACCTCTCAACCTCCCTCACAAGCTCGGGCTCCTTCCCCGCCAACGAGGTGACATTCCATGTCCCTAGAGCCAGTCTCTGTGTCCGGGGATCGGGTCGCCGGGCACCCTGCCGTCGGCTGCCACCCAATCCACACTGCACCCGGCCCCTACGGTTCCCTCGGTGGGTGGTGAGCCCACCGGAGGTCAGGCCCACGTCGTCCCTTCGGGCTGAGCCCGGCCGGGCCCCGCAGATTGATCACAACTTACAAATTAATTAATCATGATTAATCACAAGTAATCGCAATTTCCAACTATGTCTGAAATATACCCTTTTTTCCTGTATTGCATAAACAAAGTAAGGACAGGACATGATTATATATATTTAACATGTGATGTTTTTTATATTTAAGGCTCCAAATAAAATAAATATTCAAAAAACTAAAACATGCACACCATAACATAATGTCTGTGTGTGTGTAGTGCTCCCTCTGCAGTCCCTCTAAAGTTGGCTTTTGGCAGGAGTTACATTTTCAGGTCTGTAACAAATGTTGTACCACAAGAAAAGTAAAACTAAGAGATACCACACTTTTTTCTTACACAATTAAACAGGTCATTCTTAGCCAGTGTTTCCTTTTGTGTGGAAAACAGAAAACTGCTTCAACAGTTTTTAATCAAAGAAGTAGAATCCATGGGTCCAGCCGGCTTATCTCTCTCCATATTGCTTTCTTCTTCTGTTTTGATAAATGAATTGACGACAGGCCTCCTTTGCCTCCTTTCTGCTGCCCGTCCACGCTTCACATGTCCGCATGGGTGCGCGTTGGTCCGCGTGACGTAAAAATCGTCATGAATTTCTTTCCGCTTGGGTCCGTGGACGTCCGCGCAGCAGCCAGATTTTGAGACCGCGTTGTGTGATCGCGGCAGTCTACGCATGCACCAGAGCGCCACAGCAAACAAAACATGACGGTAAAAGTGAAAGTAGACAGAGCTCCAGCCTGATGGCTCCACTTAAAGACACCGAAAGAGTGAAAAACTCGTGGAAAGAGAGAGCAGAATCTGTCTGGAGGGAGGAGGTCTGCAGACAGAAGTGAAAGTAACTAATCGCTCCTGCGCCGCCCCCCGCGATTCAGAAACAGAAAAAAAAGGCTAAATAACCTTTAATACTTAATGATAATGTACTGACAGTGTATGTGCTTAATTTTTGCTAAATAATCCGTAATAAAGGAGCAGATAAACAGTCTGTAGTGCCGAAAAAGCTTCTCAATCCGCCGAGGCGGCTTCTTCTTCTTCTTCTTCTTCTTCTTCTTCTTCTTCTTCTTCTTCTTCTTCTTCTTCTTCTTCTTCTTCTTCTTCTTCTTCTTCTTCTTCTTCTTCTTCTTCTTCTTCTTCGGTTGCTGGCAGCTTGCAGGCAGCTTGCATTCCACGCGGGTGCACTACCGCCACCCGCTGGTAGAGGTGAGGCTTGTCATGATGCGCTTGCATTAAACTGCATTAAACATTTTAATGAGATTAATTACATAAATTAATTAACACAATTAATGCATTCTTTTTGACAGCCCTAATATATATACATATATACATATATAGTAGCATCGAGCGGCAACTTCAGGCAAGAGATGGCGCGGAGATTGCTCTATTGCTCAACCAGCTTTTATTGTTAGAACAATTAAAGCATGGGAACATGAGAAACGCCACCACACAGAGAAACATAATAGTGGCCTGTAGGCCCCATGTCACTTCCCCTGCAACCCCCTTGGCCCACGGTCCAACAGGACATGAAAATAAAAGTAAATGAACACACGGCCACAGCACAATAACAATAAACACAACACAACCATAATAAAAGGAAACACAAATAAAGCACAAAACACACACAAATGGCCCGGAACGGCCCAAACAATCCCGCCTCCCATAATCCTTTGCGGAGGAACACTCAGTTCTGGGGTAGCGGCTCTCTAGTGCCCCTAGTGACCCCCACGGTCGCTACACAGCCCCCACCCAAGGGGTTTAAGATCCCCAAAACCCCATTAGTCCCAGCAACAAAAGTCTTCAAAAGGATCCAACAGTCCAGGCCGCTCTGAGGAGCCCTTCTCAGAACAGGCTGTTTCAGAGCCTGCTTTCCGGTTTGCACTTGAACGCATCTGGCCACTCCCACTCTCACACACACATGGCGGGGGCACAGTCAGGGGGAGGAGTTAAATCATTTACTGACATCATGTAGGGGAAAATTCCAAACCAAGTGTTTGAGCACACGTTTGCTGAAAGGTGGCGCGAGCAAGAGAAGGAGAGAATAGACTTTTCTCATTTTGGGGGGGTTTTGTGGATAGGCTCAGGACACATTGTTACAACACCATTGTAAAGTGAATTTTGCATAATATGGGTGCTTTAATCTCACTAACAGAACGCTCCAACTGCACTTTGATGACCTAGTATTGATTTTATAACAACTTTAGCATCCATATATCCATATTCGACATGCCCCCGATTATGGTGAAGGTGTGGCTATTGTGTTATTTTATTATATGCTGATTTTTATTTTTAATACTGTAACACGCTTTGTGTTGCTTTTCTTTTTAATATGAAACGTGTGTTCCTAATAAAGATTGGCTTGATTTGATTTCCGGCCTACCAGCAAGAAAAGAAAGACTTCATGTTCTGATTTGTTGTTCTGTTTCTGATTCAGAGTCGTTGATACAAAGGAATCACGAGACTGATCATTGTGGTGGCATTTGTTGTGGGCTTGCTAGCTGTGTTTTGTAAGTTTTCCGTTTACTTCTTGGGCTGCCTTGTGTTACAATGTTGGATTTGAGTGGAAATGGCTGGTTAGGCTTGAAGTCAAGATTCTCCCAGTAAACAGACATACTATGTGCTTTGTATTGTTTTGTCATGGAAACAGCATGTGCACTGATGTAACGTCAACTATGGTCCCTGGTGAGCCGAGGTTTATTCTTTTATATTGGAAATGGCTTAACCTACAACTTATTTGTGACAAAGAGAGGTGTGTCACTGCTCATGTTCCTCTGTTTCTGTGCTATAAACTCTGCTGAGATGTATTTAACATGCTGATTTCAACATTGTTAAGAGTTCGTAATTCATAAAAAAGCATCGGCAAGCTCAAGAGGTTTTCATTCAAAACATGGTAATCGCTGGAAACAAATCTGTCTATGACAGTTGCTGAAAACAAGTTTGTCTACGCATTTTATAGTCGCCATGCCAAAGTAGAATCAATTGTAGTCATCATGCCAAGCACTTCAAAAGCCACTGTCAAGTCCTCTGAGTTTTTTGTGCTGCTCCAGGCTTGAACGGAGCATTCTCTTTGCATGGATGTTAAACAGGATTTCACTCAAAGAATCAGTCTAAGTTTTCTTTCAATTCCTTTATTGTCCACAATTTTTTGGTTCCTTTAGTTTTCTTTTGATTTTTAACCCTTTAGTGAGTTCTTAGTTTCTTTACGCTCTTCTTTAGGTTCTTAGTCTTTAGCTTTTAGTTGTAAGAAGGTTCTCAGGTGAAAAGCCTTAAGGAAAACACAAAATATGCCTAATTTTTAAATTTCTTACAGAAGTTCGTTCAAAGTGATAAAGAACTAATAATGATTTGGCCATAAAGCACCAGGTAATTTTAACAAAGGTAGGTCCCAGGTAAGGCCTTCCTCTGCCCCCTTCTGGACCGGTGGTGGATGTCTGCCTGGGGGAGTGGCTCGGAACTGGGCTATGGGATGGCCGCCGATTGTCTGGGCCCTGAGGGCCTCTCTGGCTTGCTTCTGATCTTCTCAGGGGTCAGAGGTCATATATGCATGATCACTATCACATTTGCATGATCACGTTGATCTTTAATCACTCTTCACATTCTACATGTGGACTTGGTTAATTTGTTTTCTTGTGGTGGGTTAGACTAATAGTTATCTGTAATGTGTCTCTCCTGTGGCTCTGGTGTAATTTCAAGTCAGTAGGATGCCTTCTGTCATATCCGTATGCAGGTGCAGTACATGGTCGTCTGGAGTGTCAATATTAATTAAATACCATCATATCTTTCCACTCTTTTCCTTCTCTTCACTCTTTTTTTTTGTTGTTTGCTTGTTTGCTCACAAGTTTATTTCTTCCACTTGTCTCTTTCTTTCTGTCCCCCTGTCAGGTCCAGCAATATCATATATCAGTACTCAAAATAAATAAAATACATGAAGTAAGCACGTTAACAAGAGGAGCTTTACACTTATAAGTTCCTCTTGAAAGAGCAAATCTGTCGAGCACATAACAGCAGCCAGACCTCCATTCTGCTGCTTCCATGCTGGACAGGACAGGTAGAAAAAAATATTACAAAACAAACTAGAGCTCGCTAAATTCTTAAGCACTGTTCCTTGAGCTCCCTTGTATATTTTGCGCCAGCAAAATCTAAATTGGCTTGGTGGTGCCAGAGATTTTGTGAGAAGATCACACCCTCGCCCTGGAAGCGCCAGAGGAAGACCAGAGATCAGGAGAAGGGAGCACAGTCCTCAAGCACCAAAGGAAACTACAAACCCCAAACAACGATCCCCATGCGCAAACACGCATTCTTGCACATGTATGTATGCTTCTACTCACATCCACTCACCAACCACACCTGCTCACCACACACACACACACACACACACACACACACACACACACACACACACACACACACACACACACACACACACACACACACACACACACACACACACACACAAACAAACACAAAAGGTTATTCTCCAGGGCAGTTGGGAGAAGACTGTCCCGACCGGGCAGCTGGAACCCCCAGGCCTCCATAACATTCCCCCCCCCCCCCCCCCCCCCCCCCCAAAAAAAAAAAAAAAACGTTTTTTTTTTTTTTTGATGAATTGTGGAACCACAGGCATTGAATACAAAATATGACACCATTCATACTGTAAAATTAGTTTTTATATGATCAAATTGAAACATATATTTGAGAAGATCTATTGAATGTGGAGAAGTTCAGATTTTTCTGGTCTGATCACCTGATCACCCTGCATGTGTAGCAATGTGTCAATGATTATGAGTATATAGCAGATTTTGTAATCATCTTGGACACTGTGGAGACTGGACTACTTCAAAGATGCCAAGTGATGATCAGGGTTAACCTCATGTTCTTTACAAAGAACACATTTTTTTGAATGAATATGTAAAGCCTGGACGAAAAACATAACAGGTTTGGGTATTTTACCACAGTGGTACTCTGTGTGTTGTGTACCTTGAAATTTTCACGTTGCCACTCAGTTATGATTATCATTGAGTCACGAATGGCACGTTGAAATAATCTCCATCTTTATCTGAACATTTCAACTCTGAACTGACAACACCTCCTTAGTTTAAGATTATCGTATGGTAATTTGTTTTATATCTCAGGAAGTTAAATAATAGTTTTATGTATCAGTCAAAGGTTTCTGTGATCATGAAACACACCACCACGATGAAAAACAGCCTGTTTTATGATAAAAGGCCAACACTGGTGTGTGAAAGACAGAAAAAACAACCCCCACCAAAAAAAAGTGAGGCGTCAGTGGCACATTTTTATAGGCAGTATAAATATGTTGCAATATTTTTTGGTACATGCTATTCCAAACATTCCATTTTCTTATCAGTGTGCAGTTATCAGACTGTGATAAATGCAGGGTGTAACTTGAACGGGCTAAGGTTGACACATGTCTTTTTCTGCTGAATCATTTTTATAGCAAGTAGCAACAAAATGAATCTCCACTGCGTCATGATTAAAGTTTATTCATCAGCAGATCAAACCAAAACAATAAATAAATAAAACTCTGAAGAACCCCTCTGAAGCATTGAAAGTGTGGAGTATTTTCCACAGCTAACCTCCAGGAAAAATATATTTTTTTATTAAAATGATTATATTTTCACAAATGCACAGGATTTTTCCAAAAATGACCAAAATTTCTACATGTAGCCATTTTTATTGATACATTTTGGTGCAAAATAGCAAACTATCCAGAAAAATTCTGTGAAAGCTGTTGCATGATGCATGTTTTTAAAAACAGCATTGCTTTAAGACAAATGGTATTTTTCTTGCAAATAGGTAGCAAGCTTTCATAGAAGCATCCCCAGTGTCTCAGTTTGGATCTCAGTGTTGTGTTAATAATGAAACAGGCAGAAGACGGTTGTTTCATTCCAGGACATGGAATCCAGAATAAACATATGGTCGGGTTTCTTGGGATAAAGAACTTCAGAGAGTTGCTTCAAACATATTGGAGAACTAAGTCCATGTCTTGTGGATGTAAATACATACATGAAACCATTTTTATGTTGGTGCGTCACAACATTACCACCAGGAAAATGCACATAGAGAAGCAATTACAATTTGTACTAAAACCAGTAATCTACTGCAATAAAAATAGTATGAAAAAACTAAAGATAGAAATTGAAACATATTGACGTTAGGTTTTAGAAACAGCTAAAAAAAAAAAAAGAGGGTAAAGGATGAATTTCAGTCTGAAAGTTGTGGGAGTAGGAAAATTATTGTGTGATTAACTTATTTTTGTCTTTATTAGATCCAGATCTTATAATGTTGAAATCAGGATACAATGCCAGTCCCACATTCACTCTCAGAACTCCTTCATTTTCTTTACATAATAATAGGTGATAATCCAACAGTTCCTATTTAAGCTGAATGTGAATGTCTGAGGTCCTGCAGTGAAAGTATTGCATGCAGGCCATTTTTGAAAAAATTGTTTTCCAGTTACAAATGTGCAAAACACAATTAAAATATGATATAAGCACATGAACAAACTCCAGTTTTTGAAGGCCAAGTTTTGATTCATGGATTAATATTTCTTACTTTATTTAATTAATCATTATTAGGTTATGTGAACAAAACAGCCTCATGTTTAACTTTTATACAGATATTTATATAATTAATTCCTTTACTTTGACCCAATGTGTTATATCAGAACATTGCACCATAAATAATCAATACAACATGACCATGGCAATTATGTCTGAATGAAAGTTCAAGCTTGTAAACTCGTCTCCTATAAAAGGCCAGCCCTGCTTGGGCTCATTCACACCAAGACACCATGGCTGTGTTGGGGAATATCCTCTTGGTGTTTCTGGCAGCTGCTTTCAGCAGCTGCATGAGCCTGGAGCATGGACACAAAAAGCTGCCGATGGACACTTTTGCTGCGCACTCTTCGTCAAAAAGGTATTGTATGGTTTGAGAAAGCTTGAAAATCTATGAAAATGCTTCTGTGTAAAATTTAAGTAAATATGTGAAAATCGGATATTATAACTGTTCAGCTCACAAACAACATGGTTAAAGCTTGTGACACAGGATAATTATCTTTTGAATAAGATGAAAATTGTGTTTTACAACATTAAAAACATGTAGCAAAAGTAGTTATGTATGGAAATAAAGAAAAACAAACAGCAACGTTGAGGATGACATCATGAAATAAATATATATTTTTGTGATGAAAAAGAGCGGCTAACAGTTTAGAATTAATTTTTTTCACAAGTCATTCTCCTGATTGCAACCAACAGTGTTCCAGACGTTGGGAAGATGAGTGACCTCAGAAACAGTTACCAAACTGTGTGGGACAAGTTCAGAGGTCAAACTGCAGCTGATCGAGATGCTTTCCTGACTGACTCATTCCCTAACGGCTTCCAGTGGGCCACTTCCAGTGAGTCCTTCAAGGTTGAAGGAGGATGGTCAGAGGGAGGAAAGGGTGAGACCATTTGGGACCGCTTTGGGCATGAAGCTCGAGCTTTTGAAAATCACACTGCTGACACGGCATGTGACAGTTACCGTAAGGTGGATTATGAACTGTACCTGCTGCGAGGTCTTCAAGTCAACACCTTCCAGTTTTCTATCTCCTGGGCCCGTATTTTCCCTTCAGGCTACAAAGACAGCCAATCAGAGGATGGAGTTCTCTACTATAACAGCCTCATCGACGCTCTCATTGAATCAGGCATCAAACCTATTGTCACTCTCTACCACTGGGATCTGCCCCAGGTTCTCCAGGACAGAGGTGGGTGGACTGACGCTTCCATTGTCGAGGCCTTCAAAGAGTATGCAGATTTTTGTTTTTCTACATTTGGGGACCGGGTCAAGACCTGGAACACATTCAGTAGTCCCTGGGTGGTGAGCCATGCTGGATATGGCACCGGTGAACATGCTCCTAGTGTCAAGGACTATGTGACTGCAGCCTATCAGGTGATAATAAAACTCATAATAAACATCTTGGTGCTTCACTGGGGGTGAGGTCCATTCAACTTATACTTGTTTTTGCATTTTTTCAGGTCACTCACAATATTCTGAAGTCCCATGCTGAAGCCTGGCATGTCTACAATGACAAGTACAGAACGGCACAAGGAGGTCAAGTGGGCATCGCATTAAACTCAGACTGGGCAGAACCAGCAGATCCCTCCAAACCTGAAGATGTTGCTGCTGCAGAGCGCTACCTTGAGTTTATGCTGGGCTGGTTTGCACATCCCATATTTGGAGCCGGAGACTATCCTTCAATTCTGAAAACTCAAATTGAAGCGAAAAGAGCAGCATGTCCATCCTCTGTGCCTGCAATACTACCAACATTCACTTCTGAAGAGGTGAAGAGAATCGCCGGCACGGCTGACTTTTTCGGACTGAACCATTACACCTCCCGGGTAATCACACATGTTGATGGTGGCTGCGTCGCAGGTCCTGAGGGGGTGGGTAACTTCAGATCAGCTGTGCACCCCTCAGGGAGCTCCACAGCCTCTGACTGGATCTCCTCTGTGCCTTGGGGCCTGAGAAGGCTTCTAAACTACATTTCAACAGTGTACTTACAAACTAGGAAAGTACCCATCTATATAACTGGAAATGGGATGCCAACAGAGAACACTGGGGACGTCATCAATGATCAAAGCAGAATACAGTACCTGAGGAGCTACATCAACGAGGCTTTGAAAGGTATGGTGAGAATAATAATTCTGTAATTCATCCAACACAGTATTGTGGCTAAATGTCTGCATTTCTTTTTCCAACAGCTGTAAAACAGGACAGTGTAGATGTGCAGAGATTTACTGTACAGTCACTTCTGGATGGCTTTGAAGGTCCACAAGGCTACAGCGAACGTTTTGGTCTGCATTATGTCAACTTTGATGACCCTGACAGACCCAGGACCCCAAGACAGTCTGCCTACTTTTACTCAGATGTCATTGAGAAAAATGGTTTTGCTCCACAAAACACAGTCTTTCATAGTTCACAAGAGAAAAAGCTGAAGTCAAAGAAAGTAGGACCACTGCCACCCTCCACCGTCCCATCTAGCGCTAAAGAAGTTTGGAGTAGATTCTCAGGTCAATCTGTTTTGGACAGAAAGAAATATTACTATGGCACTTTCCCAGAAGACTTCAGCTGGGGTGTTTCAACCTCAGCTTACCAGATTGAAGGTGGCTGGAATGTTGATGGGAAAGGGCCCAGTGTCTGGGATACCTTTGCTAATGCACAAGGTAGTGGTATCCCTGAGGACGCCACTGGAAATGTAGCCTGTGACAGTTACAACAGATTTAAAGAGGATGTTTACATGCTGCGAGGTCTGAGGGTAAACTCATACAGATTTTCTATTTCCTGGTCCAGGATCTTTCCTAATGGAAGGCGTTCCTCCCTGAACCAGAAAGGGGTTGACTACTACAACAATCTCATTAACAGCCTTGTAGCAGCAAAAATCTCCCCTATAGTAACACTTTATCATTATGACCTCCCTACTGCTTTGCAAACTGAGCTGAATGGCTGGGAAAATCCTGAAATGATTAATATTTTTAATGACTATGCTGACTTCTGTTTTGCCACTTTTGGAGACAGAGTGAAATTTTGGATAACTTTCCAGCAGCCTTACACAATTGCTTGGTTAGGATATGGAACTGGACAGTATCCTCCCAGGATTAGAAATCCAGGAACAGCTCCATACCAAGTTGCACACAACCTGATTAAAGCTCACGCTACAGCTTACCATACATATGATGATAAGTACCGTGCTTCCCAAGGTGGCAAAGTCTCCATTGCCCTGAATGCTGAGTGGTTTGAGCCTACTGACGCTAATAATCCCCGTGAAGTAGATGCTGCTGACCGTGCAATGCAATTCCAATTAGGTTGGTTTGCCCACCCCATTTTTAAGAATGGTGACTATCCTGATGCAATGAAGTGGCAAGTTGGAAACAAAAGTGAACTCCAAGAACTTTCAGAGTCAAGATTACCCTCCTTCAGTGATGACGATAAGAACTTCATCAAGGGAACTGCTGACATGTTTTGTACAAATCATTATACCTCAAGAATAGCAGGCCATGCAATAAATGCAATTAACCCCCCATCCATGGAGAATGACTATGACTTCACACTGAAGGAAATGGATGATCAACCAACCACGCCTATCCCAAATGTGAGATCTGTGTCTCATGGCTTGAGAAGACTCCTCAACTGGATCAAAGAGGAATATGGAAATCCAGAGATTTACATTACTGAGAATGGAGAGGCTTCTAATATTGTGACCATATATGATGACCCGGACAGAAATTTTTTCTTCCAAACTTACATTGTTGAGGCTATAAAAGGTGAGTGTGCACATCAGTTTGTGTAGTATTTTTGTTAAGTTCCATAATGCAGTGAATATTTGATCGACACATTCATTGTTTTTTGTTTTTCAAATTTTTGTGAAACTTACAACCACTTCATGTTACTTTTTTCACTTTTTGTGACTTTTGTAGTAGTCACTATACTATATGAGATTCCAAGTCATAATACATACTTTGTTTGACAGTGTCAGTGACCTTTTTAAATGTTGTTGGTCATTTCTGTCGTGTCATTTATCATACAGCTCATAATCTGGATGGAGTGAATGTGAAAGGATACGTGGCAACATCTCTCATGGATTCCTTTGAGTGGACCAGAGGATACCAACAATGGTTTGGTCTGCACTATGTAGATTTCAAAAATCCCAACCTGCCAAGGACGCCAAAGCGCTCAGCACATTTATACGCTGATATGATAAAGAATAATGGATTCCCAATTCCAGAGGAAGAGAAATTTCTTTATGCTAGTTTTCCTGAAGACTTCCGCTGGAGCACTGCCAGCTCTGCTCATCAGGTAGGCCAACGCCATCGTCTTTTCAACAGCAACACACAATAATTCATCCTGCAGCAGTGAAAACATTTTTGAGTGGAACTGAAATGTGGTCTTGTGTGAATGGTTTTGAATTCTTTTAATTTCAGATTGAAGGAGCCTGGAGAACCAATGGAAAAGGAATGAGCATCTGGGATGAGTTTTCTCACACTCCTAACAAGGTGAACGGCGCTGATACTGCCGATCGTGCCTGTGACAGCTACAACAAGATTGCCGAGGATGTGCAAGTGCTCAAGACGTTGAAAGTTTCAAGCTATCGATTTTCCATCGCTTGGCCCAGAATCCTCCCTGATGGCACGAACAAACACATCAGTGAAGAGGGAGTGAACTACTACAGCAGATTGATCGATGCCTTGATTGCAGAAAACATCGAACCACAGGTAGGTTTTGACACTGTCTGGATCTCTAACAGACAGATTGGATCTGTATATTTGATATTTTCTGGAGTGTGTCACATTTGAATAGACATCTACTTTGGTGAGTGAAGTCAAAAACAAGCACAAGTTGTTTTGATTTGATGAGAATATGAAATCAGTTGAAACTGAAGTTAATGAGGTATCAGAAAAAATATCTAGACAATGGCAGTTATTGCCTACATCCTCTCATCCCACCGTATCTTGGTCCAAGAAGAAGTTTTTATTTTTTATTTATTTATTTTTTTTTCGTAATTGTGTGTCCACTTACACTGACTGCCCAAACCCTGAATTGCAAGAATCCAGCATGGTCATGTGAGTTTGGTGTTGTAACATTAGGGCCACTCAATAAAGATCGAGTCGGACATGAGTATGATTTCCTCTGTTTCAAAAAAGTTTAGTACGTTAGTTTAGTAAGCATAGTTAAGTACTCATGCTGAAATAAAGTTGATATTAATGCTTATGTAATGTTTAATATGCCAAAGGGGATCATATTCTCCTTTGGTCCACAAAAACGTAGTAAAAAAGGAACCACTTTTATGTGTTGCCTATCATACTTTTGTCTGTAAACACTATCCTTCATTTTTTTTTCAGGTTACCTTGTACCACTGGGACCTTCCGTTGCCTCTCCAGAAAGTGGGAGGCTGGGAGAATGAAACCATCGTCCAGCGTTTCACAGAATATGCTGATGTTGTGTTCAGCAGACTCGGACACAAAGTGAAGTTTTGGATCACCCACAATGAACCATACATTATTGTCAACCTTGGCTATGGATATGGCAGTTTTCCTCCAGGTAACACATTCTTCTGTGTCAAATTAACTGTTCTTTGAACAATTTGAAACTTTTGTCAGATTTGTATGAAATGTCTCATCCTTTGTCGAAAATTAGAAATTCAGCACACTCAGCACACTCAACATTTTATTACTGATTACCTAAAACATAATGAAAATAATTCTTTTGTTGTTGTTACAGGTATTCATAACAGGCAGTACATTGCAGCTCACAACCTGATCAAGTCCCACGCTGAGGTTTGGCATCTTTATAATGACAAGTATCGTGCAACACAAAAGGGAATCATCTCCATCACCCTCAATTCGGACTTCTCATATCCAAGAAATAAGTACAAGAATGAGGACTGGGTTGCAGCTGAACGATACATGCAGGTACAGAAATACATGTCAACCTTAAAACTGTCTTTGCTGTTTGGTCCTGGTGTTACCTCCTCCACTGCTTCCAAAATCTGCTCATTTAATCAGATGACCTGTGATTTCTTCCACAGTTCTTCCTTGGCTGGTTTGCTCATCCCATCTTTGTTGGCGATTATCCTGAGGTGATGAAAAGACTCGTTGATGAAAGAAGCGCTGCTGGAGGATTTTCAGAATCACGGTAAGAAATCTAAAATGAAAAAAGAAAAAATTGGCATTTATGATTTATATTTAGATTTAGGTAAAGAATAATCTTCATTGCCAGAACATTCATCTTCAAATCCCCTTTTGTCGTACTCATACTCCCATCCCACCAACATGTTGTTTAAACTTAACGAAGGACTGAACGTCATACATGTGAGAAGGCTCGGACCAAGTTTGAAAATTCATCTTTTCTTCTTTTGCAGTCTTCCAAAGTTCACCCCTGAGGAAATCCAGAGGATCAAGGGGACTCATGATTACTTTGGGCTGAACCATTACACATCAGTTCTTGCATTCCATATCAACGTTGAGCCTCAGTGGCAGGATTATGAAGCCGATAAGTAAGTTAAAGTAAAAAAAAAGATATTGAGACACAGTAACTTTGGAGTTAATTGTCAACAAAAAAAACAAAACAAAAACAAAAATTACACTCACTAATTTCTCATGAAATACACAGGTCAGTTGGAGTCATTTCTGACCGTTCCTGGATTGAAAGTGGCTCCACCTGGCTGAGGATCACACCATTCGGATTCAGGAAACTCCTCAAATTCATCAAGGACAACTATGGAAACCCACCAATCTATGTGACAGAGAACGGGGTTTCGGAACGGGGAGAGGTGGACTTAAACGACGCTCACAGATCATACTACTACGAAAACTACATTAACCAAGCCTTGAAAGGTAATAAAGTGGACAGGGAACAAGAAGTAGACAAAACTATTAGAGCTTTATTGCAGAATATATTTAGTTTCTTTTCAGATTTTTATGGAATCTTAGTTGGTCACATTTTTAAATGTTTTTGAAGTATGTCTGAACTCGATCAATGTTGTTGTTTTTTCAGCCCGTCTTGTGGATGGAGCTGATGTGAGAGGATACACCGCCTGGTCATTAATGGACAACTTTGAGTGGGCTGCTGGCTACAGTGAGCGTTTTGGACTTTTCTATGTGAATTTCTCCGACACCAACCTTCCACGAATCCCCAAAACATCAGCAGCGCGTTATACCTCCATCATCAAGTGCAACGGCTTTCCAGATCCAGAACATGGACCCCATGAGTGTTTGAAGACTGGCACTGGTACTGGTTACAATCATAATCATCATAATAATAAGCATCTTCCTAATATAAAAAAATAATTCAAACACAAAAAATTGTTTTCAATTCCTGAAATTCATCATGTTTTTTTCCTTTTGTCACCCTTTTGCTACAGGTGCAGACCCGCCTGAAACCTCCGTGAACAAAGTGGACTTTTTGGGTTTGGCACTTGTGCCTGAAGATGCTGAAGTGGGACTTTATGTCCTCTTTGCGCTTCTGCTTGTAGCCGTTCTCAGCATTATTATTGCTGTTTATATGGTCATGAAAACTAAAAAGAAGGCGAAGAAAATGAGCTCTGAGATGAAGATGGAGAGAATGTGAAGAAACTTCACATTATAACTTTAACTTAAACTTTAACTTTAATGTTAACTGAACTCTAACTTTAACTTTAACTTTAACTTTATTTTGACCACCATTTGCTCATGAACTGCTGAGAAATATCTCACTTGTCTACCTTTTTTGTTGTGCTGTTCAAAATAGAGTGTGTGGCATCTGTGAATAATGATTTAATAAATATTACATGTTAAATCTGTATGAGTCTTTGCCAGTCTGTGAATGCCATATCATTATTCATCAGTCCTCTGTGATAGCAATATGAAATGCCTCATCCCTCTATAATTCAAGTCAAAATGAAACTCAGTGGTTGGATTGGTGGATGGACTATTTCAAAGTGTCAGTGTTGCTTAATGACCTCTGGAGGGCGCCAGTCTATTATTTTTTTAAACTGACTCTCACTTCAGCCTCAATTATTTCGGTATGAGTTTCTTTACAGATGAACGAGTGATCATTTCTGACTGAAATATAAGATATAAGGAAATATATTGCAGAAAATACTTAAAGAATTTAAACAAACTCTGCCATCACACAACATACACAACATATTTCAATCTGGTTTTCGTGAGTCTCACTCAACCGAGACGGCCCTGTTGAAAGTGTCTAGTGACATTATGATGGCTGCGGACTGTGGCAAATGCACTGTACTGGTTTTACTAGACCTATCATCTGCCTTTGATAGAGTCGACCATGGCATCCTGATCAACAGACTGAGGGACTGGGTTGGGTTGTCAGGTCCTGTTTTGGACTGGTTTAGCTCATACCTGTTTGGTCGAACTTTCAGTGTTTCCGTTGACAATGTGATGTCTGATCCTGTGGAGCTTCAGTGGGGGGTGCCACAGGGATCTGTTCTTGGACCTATTTTGTTCTTGCTGTATATCCTCCCTCTTGGCAAGCTGATTCAGCAGTTCAGTGACATGTCCTACCACCTGTACGCCGATGACCTGCAGCTGTACTGCTCCTTTAAGTCATCTGAGCCAGAAAAACTTAAGTCGCTGATGAGATGTCTGGCCAAAATTAAGGAGTGGCTCAGTGAAAACAGTCTGCAGCTGAATTCAGACAAAACGGAGACTCTGATTGTTGCCCCAGACAGCGCCATGTCTGCCATAAAACACCATCTTGGTGACCTGAACTGTTCAGTTAAAGGCAGCCTAAGAAATCTGGGTGTTATTTTTGACAAAGGAATGTCCTTGGAACACCACACCAATCAGCTTGTGAAAAACTGCTTTTTCCAAATTCGGAATATAGCTAAACTTCGCAAAATGGTGTCCTTCAAAGAGTTGGAGTTGATTGTACATGCATTTGTCTCATCTCGCCTCGACTATTGTAACAGCCTGTTCACCTGTCTCAACAAAAAACAACTGGCGCGCCTTCAAGTTGTCCAGAATTCCGCTGCACGGCTCCTGACCCGCACTTGTAGGAGAGCCCATATAAGTCCCATTCTCAAGGACCTACACTGGCTCCCTGTTTCATTTAGGATAAATTTTAAAATCTTGGTTTTGACGTTTCGGGCTCTACACGGGCAGGCACCGGACTACATCAGGGGCCTGATCCAGCCCTATGTTTCCACTCGCTGCTTGAGGTCCTCCAACCAAAACTTGTTAATGGTTCCCCCCACATGTTTCAAAACTCGAGGGGATAGATCATTTAAGGCAGTGGCACCGCGTCTTTGGAATGAGCTTCCCTGCTCGCTCAGGTCTCTGGACAATGTTGATTCTTTTAAAAAGCAGCTAAAGACCTTTTTCTTTGAACAAGCCTTTTAGCCTGTATGGGACTGTCTTTATCTTGTATATCTATTTGTTTTCTGGCCTGCATGGTACTGTTTTACCTTGCATATTTGTTATTTTAGTGATTGTATTTTGTATTTTCTATTTTGTACAGATTATTTTTATGTGAAGCACTTTGTGACCCTGGTCTGGGAAAAGTGCTATACAAATAAAGCTTACTTACTTACTTACTTACTTACCATCTATGCAATGCAATGCATTATAAAAGATGGAGAGAGGGTGACAACATAATATTCAACATAATTGTCATTATCAAATATGTTGACAATCACCATACTCAGTTGCAGAGATTTAGCTTGAGCCCTGATATTCTGACGCCCCCCAGACTTCATAGAGATACTTGCTTAATTTTCCACTGTGACTAATAAAGTACTTTATTTATGTTTTAGAGCTTGAGGGTGCATCATCTGTGTCAAGCTGTTGGGCAGCCAGAGTTCCCATGAGTTAGGTTCAAGATTACTTTTAATCTGCTCTGGAGATTTGAAGCAGTGTCAGTGAAGACACAGTTCAACACATTTCTTTAGTGAACATTGAATAAAACCATCACAAGCATCAGGAAGCAAGACATGTCTCTACTTTTCTGCTCAGTTACAGTATACACACAAACAGGGCCAAGCAGGGCAAAGACACATCCCCTCTGCTCAAACCTGATAATATACTATTCCCCGTCTCCAGGGTGACCATCCATCTCAACAGGATGTAAGCATCAGGCATGCTGGGTATCTGTTCTGCATGCTGCTCTCCCCTCACCACCTCTGATCAACAAGGGGTCTGTTTCGCATCTGAAACCCCAGAAACTGTCAGTGTGGGGTGTGAGTCAGATAGGAGGAAAACACATGTGCTCATTGTCTCATGAAATGTTTTCAGGTCAAGCTGATTAATGTGTGTAAAACTTTGATGAACTGCTCATATCAACACCTGAGTCAGACAATACTTAAAAAAGATACAACACTGGCAGAGGAAGGGTATCTGTTCAGGATGTAATTGTGTGTGAAGCAGAGCTACCAAAACATACAGTATGCTGCACACAGTGCAGTTGAAGTTTGAATTCAATTCTTAAAATATGGTTATTTCAAAGCATTTTGATTGTTTTTGTTTTCATTCAAAAAAACAAGTTACTGTAATTGCGGTGGTCTGATGTAATGATCCAATGGTTTAACTGTAAGACCATATGATTGAAGCAAAAGACAGAGACTCGGCGATACTTACTTTTTGTGTGCTCATAACAAGAATGCAGATAAAATGAAAGTTCTGAATGAAACTACAGTTGTATGAATCCCGGATGACCGCTAGACGGCAGTGCTGAAAGAACTGAATGTTCCCCTTTACGCATGTGCACCTCTCTGGTTGAGCACACCCGATGGTCAAAAGTGATTCACTACCTGATAAGAATGGTGAAAGGAATCTACCATCCAGTGGGATAATCGCTGCTTGAAGAGAGCAGAGCCACTGTTGGGCCTCCATAAAAGACTGACGCCGAGCGCCCACATACTGCGGAACGGCTCCATCGCGCTGCGCCGCGCAGTTCGCAGCACTCCGCAGCAATTACGCACCCATTGAAGTCAATGAAGTCGCAGGCAGAGCGCGCCCACTGCCTGCGCGAGGGCTGCGTCGAGCGTCAGCCCGCCGTCGTACTGCGGAGAGCTCTCCGCACAACTTCGGTCCAGGTCTGTTTTTGCTGGAGGCGCAGCGGAGCCGGAGTCAATTTCCCATAATGTCAAAGCGACAGTAGCTCAGTTGGTAGAGCAGGTCGTCTTATAACCGGAAGGTTGGCGGTTCGATCCCTGCTCCTGCAGGCGTAAAACTGTCGTTGTGTCCTTGGGCAAGACACTTCACCCACGTTGCCTAGTATGAAAGTTGTGAGAGTGAATGGTTGGTGGTGGTCGGAGGGGCCGATGGCGCAGATTGGCAGCCTCGCTTCCGTCAGTCTGCCCCAGGGCAGCTGTGGCTACAGTAATAGCTTACCACCACCGAGTATGGCGTGAATGAATAATGCAATGTCAAGCGTCTTTGAGTGTCCTGAAAAGCGCTATATAAAACCAATGCATTATTATTATTATTATTATTAAAGCACCAACAGGAAACCAAAAGAGAGCAACATTCGTTTTATCAAAACAAATAACTACAAAAGTTGACTTTTTTTATATTCCTAGGCATATTATTTATATAAATATCTATATAGATTACTATATAAGCTGTCAGACATGTTTTTACATGTAAATAAAAGCATAAATATACACTTTTATGGATGAGTGTTTTATTTTGAAACCTGAACACGCTCTGGCGTCGCAAAACAAAGGAGCAGTGGAAGTTTTTAAACTCGAGAGCAGCATGGTTGACGAAGAGAAACTGATCCTGGAGGTACAAGAGCACAAAATACTCTGTGACACCAGTCATCCTTTTTATAAAGACACCAGCAGAAAGGAGAATACTTGGGCAACAATAGCTGAAGTTATTGGCGTGAGTGGTAAGTAAATTGTAACGATATAAAGTGCCTGTTCAAACATGTTTTCATGGAGATCGTCATGTCTGGTCAAAAGACGGAGTGCTGTGGCGCAGCCGCACCGCATCAGGTGGGCGCACTAGTACGGCTGCGGAAAGCTGCGGAAAGCTGCGACCAGCGCAGTGCAGCGCAGCAGAGCCGTTCCGCAGTATGTGGGCACTCGGCGTAAAGCTGTTTGAAGGTACAAATGGCCTTGGCAGCGTCCAGGGTTCTGGGCACAAGAGTTCCGCTCTGTCTCGAGGGACGCTCGATAAAGAACCATGACGTGCGAGCCCCATAGACAGAATAGACCGTAGGCCAAACAGCACCTGTAGGAAAGAACAGCATTCAGTCTTAGAGTAGCAACCCTATCATCCGCATGCCACTTCAGGTATGATGGGCTGATGAACAAAGCATGTACGTCACCCACGCATTTCGTCAAGATTAGAAGACTACTAAGAACATTTTTTGTAGGGCACCCACTGTAGCTCCACTGTTGTCAAGGGCTCACAGGGAGGCTGATACAAACCATCCAGAACTAAGAGTAGGTCCCATGCTGGGGCCTATTAGGCTCTCGGGGGGCGAAGCCTCAGAGCCCCCTTGAGAATGCCAACGCCAGATTGTGGCTCCCACTGTGGAATTGCAACTCTATCAAGGCGAGCTGATACTGCTGCCACACACACCCACAGAGTAGATGGACGGCAACTTCCCTCCAGGGGAGCCTGCAAGAATCCAAGACCGCGAGGACCAGGCAAATCACCGGGTCCTTCCTGCAGATGCTGGATCACTCAACAACTTTCCACCTGCTGTCATACTACAGCTGGGTGGATGGTGCTCTGGCAGTCAAGAAGGTCCAACTGACAGGCTCCACACAGCTGCTCAGCAGTCAATGAGGCTTTCCAGTTGTCAAACATATAATCAGAGCTGGTGAGGTTCACTGCGACAGAGTCTCCACAGCACAGGAAACCATGCCCAAGCCAGCCAGAAAATGGGGCCAACAGCACCAGCATGTGGCCCTCTGCACAAATTCTCTGGGGTTTGTCAGATCAGAGGAAGTGGTCAAAAGGCGTAACGGAGGCCCCTTTGGCCAAGGGTGCACCAGCATGTCTTGACTGAGAGGCTGGGCTGGTGGTTTCCCCTCAGGGAAACCAAAGCGGACAGTGGGTTGGTTCCTCTGAAGTGACCCGAAAATGTGTTCAACGCCCTGTGTGGAGGCACCACTCTACTGGTGAAGGATTCTGACTGGAGAGAGAGTCCGAGAGCTAATTCAGGCCCTGCAGATACAGGACTCACAGGCTGGCCAGACAGGTTGTAGCCTGCCTGCAATGCCACTGGGAGGCCTGCGACAACCAGATGGGCCTGGTGCTGCCCTGATGGTTGTTGTGGTAGAGGACTAATGTGTAGTCTGGCCGAACGAGAATGTGACTTCCTCTCAGATATGGTCAAGAAGCATTTAAGGGTACTGCTCGCAGCTCCAGTGCACCAATGTGATCTGCATTGCCACGCACAGACCCCTGTCCCTAAACTGTCCTGTGTTGGCAGAAGGTGCCCCACCTCAAGAGACTGTTTTTTGGCATTCAGTGCTTTCAGCACTGCCGTCCAACGATCAGGTGCAAGGTGCAAAGAAGAGGCAGCCATTGACTGCTTGGTCAAGAGATAGTTGCGTTGAGTCGGGCAAATCCATGTTTATTTGCTCTTTTAACCGAGGTTAACCTTTGTTGATCAAGTGGTTTCACAAAGAGGACAATCCAGTAGCAAAATCTGAAACAGCTTTGAACATTTAAACCCCACTTAGACTTTCTGACACACCATTGAAATGATTTATTTCATAAATCATACACAAATTCGATACCTGCAAAGTCTGTCAAGGGTCTGTTCTTGACCATACACTATATATCCCAGGTGGTCCTGTCATCAGCCACTTTACTCTGTCTTTTTCTGCCATGCTTATCACACAGGATTGTGGATTAAAATGCACCCATTTGAAGACATTCAAAACCAATTTTATGTTTAAGTCTGTTTAAAACAAAACAGTTTTAATTTATGTGTAAATGCTAGCTAAAATAGAACACATTTCACAATTTTAGTGTGAATACTCTGGGAAAATGACAGGATTTTGCACTGCATTTCTGTACCTTCTCTGAAAATAGATATGCTTGCAGAAAACAACCATAAATATGATCCAATGGCTAGAGAAGTGGAACTACTGTGTCTTGCAAAGGTTTCATTTGTACAGTTTGACCATCGCTGATAACTGTGTTTTTGCATTTTGCACTGAAAGTGTCCTGATTGGGGGTACGTGTCCACACAATAAGGGCAAAACATAACAGCATCTCCAAAATGCTTTTAGTCACTATTGATGCTTCTCCCATCTTGGCAAAGTTGGTGGCCCAGAAGATTACAATAGAGACAGTTTTAACCACCTGGATGTTATCGCTTTCATTTCATTATTGGCAAGACGGCACCTTGTTTTCACTGGAAATCCAGTCTTTCCAGTGCTCAGGGAGTCACAGATGTTGAATCTTTCTTAAGAATACAAAAGATTAGTTACTCATTGAGAGCTAATTCCAAACCCCCCCCCCCAAAAAAAAAAAAAAATCTAAGTATGACTCTTTGTTGATTTTATGATATTTGTGTGTGTGTGTGTGTGTGTGTGTGTGTGTGTGTGTGTGTGTGTGTGTGTGTGTGTGTGTGTGTGTGTGTGTGTATTAATAACTGGGACATTTATCTGTTTCTCATATTTTCATTGTTTAAAATGTTCATTTCCCATCCTTGTTGTGCCATATTTTCGAGAAAAAATGTGAATCACAAAAACGTAACAGCATGTTGTTATTGGCAGATTTGTCATACATAATTAGAATTCTTCAAAGTTCAAAAATCTGTTGTGCAGTTCAGAAATTGTAGTGCTACTCTATACTACAGAGCTGTGAATACCGTGTGGCTCAATCTGATGACTGATTTACTCATTAAGTTGATGTTATGTTATCTTGTTCTGTTTGTATCTTCCACAGTGATGCATAAAATTGGTAATAAGCATTCAGAATGAGTTATTTGTGCACCTCTGCCACCACATACCAAACGCTGCTCAGCAGGAATCATCACAGTCTCTCTCCTGTTATCAGAACAGGGAATGTTAATACACACTGACCTAGTGAATTAATGTCCCACACATCTCCTGCTCAGCACAGCCTCTCCATGCTGTGTTTCTCAGAGATGCGACTCAATGTTCCTCCCGTTGCTTTCATCAGATGCTTGCTGTGTGGAGGTCTCCCCAGTGCCATGAAAGGGGAGTGATGATGATCATAAACTGTGGCATCCCATCCACGCTTCCTCCATTTAGCCAGAACAGAAACCCTCATCAGGAATTTTTCAAAGTAGAGAAAATACTTTGACCGCTACCATCATCACTCAGTGGGTGATGAAATTTCACTTTTTTGGAGAAATATGGGAGTGTTTTTCCTGCCACTTTCCGGGAAAGAGGGTGACCTCTTCCTATTTGAAATATCAAACCAGGAAAACATTATTGTTGAAGGACTGTGTAGGCAGGGATGCTGGAATCGAAGCCTTGTAAAGATGGAGGAGGAATATTTCCATTCCAATAACAACAATGTGATACCTTAAAAATGTTTCCAGCTGAGCTGTTGGATTTCTGGAGGTTGTGGTGGGTGCACTTTTCATTTGAAGTTTTTCGCTGTGATATTTTTATTTCCCATTTGTTTTTTCATTCCAAATACATTTATTTTAAATAGTTCATAATTCAAAGAAGAATTTTGCTTGTTATTGCAGTTTGAACTGGGTCTATCGTGGGTTTTTTTTGTTTGTTTTTTTTTTTAATTTTGTGTGTCTATTTTCTGATGTAAACTTTTTTGAAGAAGTATTTTTAATATTTATGCCATTTTTTACCTAATTTGGTTCGCATTAACTATTAACTGGGACAGATAGGAGCCTGAATGCTTTTAGATTTCAACCTCGATACAAATTATAATTCAGAAAATAAAATTAAGAAATCCCTCCTCTTCTCTTTCAATTTCAGATATTTTTGTTACTCTTCATGCCTGAATGCTTTCGTTTCAATGGTTTTGGTTTAGATTCCCATCTGTTAACTGAGACGTGTATCAGATTTGGGTTCAATTTACACTAACCAACAGATTTCCTTGAATATACTCTTGATTGAAAAGAAAAAAAAACATTGACTTCAGCTCAGCAACAACAAGAAACATTACAATCATGAATCCTGAAACATTCTTCACCTTGAGATAAATGTTTAATTTCAACACATTTCACTGAGTTTCCCCTTAAGGTTAATGAAATGAAATGTAATGGCAGTGTTGAGGAGCATTTGGAGTAAAAAAACACAGACCCCCATGAAAAACAGACCGTTGGTGCACACACACACACACACACACACACACACACACACACACACACACACACACACACACACACACACACACACACACACACACACACACACACACACACCATCTGTACCATCTGTAAAAAATTACACTAATAAATGGCTGCTGGGCGTTGTTGTGTCTGCTTCCCGTGGCAACCTCTCAGTGTAAACCCAACATGTGGCTGTTTGTTACTCCGAGGAGTTTAATTCTCAAAGTATGTTCTCCCCCTTGAGCCGCACAGCGTGGAAGTGGTTTGCACTCCTCCATCACGGTGAGAAAATCTCTGGTTCAAAACCTGGCGTGGAGTTCGCATGTCCCTCCCTCAATGTGAGTGTGTGTGAGTTTTCTCTGCGTGCTCCACTTTCCTGTTAATAACATGGCGACTCCGACGTTGTCCATCGGGGTAAATGTGAGTGTGTCTGTTGCCTTGTGATGCACCGCTGCCCTTTCCAGAGTGGATCGCAACTAATAATGGAATAATGAGCAATAATGTAATAAAATAGTAAAACATTGAGGCAGAGTCAAGCTGTTGTATGACAACTATGCCATCCAATATACTGTATCTATTTCTATAAGTAAACTGTACAAAATGTGTTTTTCAGTGCTACTAATAATGTAAATGCTTGTTACATTATTATGGGTCAGCTGTCTTATTAGACTATTGGCATGTTATTACAGTATTATTTTTATTACGTTGAAGAAAATGGCTAAAATCCTGAATGTCACGGCCATTATTACGTTATTGGTTTTTGCAGGGTGTACCTGCCTTGACCCTCAGTTGGATGGAGCAGAAGATGATTGGATGTTCTCTGCTTCTCTAGATCCTCCATCACACAGCTGGAGCACAAAATATAAATGCAAATACAGCGAGGGCGCTTGCACCATGCACACGTTCCATATAAATGATTGGCTGCATCCCTGATTTATGAACTCATGCAATATCACCAGATTATCCAAAATTAGGATCAAATTATGAGATATCATATGATTCAGCAAAAAAAAAAAAAAAAGCAAGTTGTTTTTGCAGACTTGTGCTAATTTTACTAACAGTTTCCATAAAGTGAGCGATTAAGTCAAGCATGAAGTCAGTTCTGTCACAATAAATGACCTGACATCCACCCACATCGATCCATCTTCTGTCCTGCTTTACACGACTCAGGGGTGTGTGGTTTCGTGCACGGATCCGAGCCCATAATGAAAAAAGACACCTTCATGATCACTTGTTGAGCTGAGACATAACTTTGACGGGATGAAAAACATAAAAGAAGAAAAATGTGTTGTTGTGTATGAACTTGATGCACGCCGATGCAATTCATGATCAGCGGAGCAACAAATGTACTGTGACTCGCCGAATTTATTCCATCGTAAAAATGCCAAAACAGTCAGTGGTTTTTAATCTGCGGCTGCCACGCTGGCTTTGAACGGGGGCTTCGCAGTCTGAATGCAATTCATTAGATGACATTTGAAGCAGAATATAAAGACGTTTGCAACCCCATGTGGTAATCTAATGAAGATGAGAAAGGTACGAACATCCACGCTGGTTACTTCAAATGTAGCTTTAAAAAAAAACACATAAAGGTTAGATGTGGGAGTAAATAGCGCAGGTGACAGGTTTGAGGTAGACACAGCGCTCGTTCTGAAGTCAGTTAGCGACCACCACAGAGTTCGGAGCAGGATCTCCGGTGGGAATCCTGCTAACTCCGTTTGAACGCGCTCTATGTTTTTATTGCGATCAGTATCACAAATATTGCTTTTGACAGAATCAATTTCCTCGTTTTGTGCTCTGCGGTGCCGTATCGGCTAAATGCCGCATTCCTCCTCGGCGAGCCCCGCGTTACAGGTCCCCGCACGAAATAAAGCCGGGATGGAAACTGGAGCAGGAAATTGAAAAGAGGGGTCCTGTTGTGTCGCGCCGACTGCTGTGCCTGCTGCTATTTCCTCTGCACATGCCAGTCTCGCGCACTCACCAGATGCACATGTGCCCTCCTCACAAGCCTTGGGGGGAAAATTCTGGTCAGACGTGTAATGCGGTAATATCCACAACCCTTCTGCTGCTCGGGAGCGCCATTCTGTTTTGCTGTGAGGGCCGCTGGCGTGGCGCTCGCACGCCGTCGGCCCGGCCCCGGCGAACTTCAGAGGGACGAGGAGCAGGAGGTGCGCGGCAGCTGGCGGAGGGCTTGGTGTTTCTCTGTGGCTTTGCTAACTGTTTGCTGATGTTGTCTGATCGACCAGCGCCAGTTCAGAGTGTCGCCTAATTATTTTCAGGCGTGAAAAACGACACTTGAGGCACCACAGGCTTCTTTTCCGACATTTTAACTGTTTTTTGCTTGGACTTAGATCATCTTTTGGAAACAGATGCAACCGTGGTTTTCAACTTTTGATTGTCTCTACTCTATCTATCTATCTATCTATCTATCTATCTATCTATCTATCTATCTATCTATCTATCTATCTAAGTTCTGCCTTAAGAGTCATTTTCAAAAAGTTGGTTGATTGTTAGTGGCTCTAGCACTGTTGTTGTGCAAAGAAACACCCAAAAATTACATTTTCACTTGAAATTGGTGTCGTATGGCCTAAACTGGACAGTTCCAAAGCCTGACCTCCTGTCGTCTCAATGCCACCCCGGGGAAGTCCTGCACCTCAGATTGAGAAACCTTGAATAAAATAATTTGAACCAAAATTGTCATTCTTTTTCTATTATGCCATAATTCCTTTTAAAGCTAAATATGTCCGATCTAAAGTTGCCAGTTTTTCCATTGTTCCCCTTCACAGTTATTTATAACCTCAGTGGATGACAGGCTTCACGTAATCAGCTATTTATGCAAAAATCTGTGACACCTGCACAAAAGTCTAACTTCAGCAATCCTGAGAAGGTAATTGCAAAGTCATTGCTCGCCGCTCACAGAGTGGCCGACCGACTCTGTCTGGCGTGCCGGACTGTTTGAAACTCCTAATTAGGTCTGGCTGTCTGTTGTGCCACGAGTCTCCGGGAAACAATTAGCAACAGAAGCACCATGACAGGATGTAGTCCGTCAGTCTCGCACCAGGCCGGCTCGCCCCGCTGAGGAAGACCTGAGCCGACGCCTCCTCTGCCTGCGATAAACAAACACTTGGAGAAGTTTCAGGATCTTAAGGTATCATGGTTCTGTGGCTCTGTCTTTCATCTGCAGTATCACAGGTGTAGTGTTGTGATCATATCGAGCTCCCCCGAGACTTTCAGATCAGATTTAGAACAGTTTTAATTCAAAAGTGCAGATAATGCAATATTCACTGTCTGTCTCTCATTATGTTCTGTGTTATGCAAATAATGTGACACAGTTAATTCACTCATTGCTATCTTGAAGCACTTATTTTATCATTTATTGAAATGGGATGAAATTCATGTCCCAAAACATTATTTTAAAAAGCGACAGAGTTTTCAATTCACTACTTTTGCATTGATAGTATAAAAAGTGCCTTTTTTAATGCCACTGGTGAATTTTGAAGGCTGCTATTGAGAGTATGAACAAGAAAACTATACATTATCAAATACATTCAGATTTCTTGACTGGATCTCTCACAGAACTCAAGCACCAAAGCATTTTTTTTTTCTTTTTATAAATCCATCTAAAGAAAATGCAATGATTAGCATAAGGAGGAGGAGAGCATGAAAGGATCTGTGATGGTTGACGTCCCGGATATGTTGACGTAATGAAGAACCCAGTTCTAAAGGCTGATTTGTACAACTCTCTGACTATGATTGCAGGTTAGGCGCTCCATACATGCAGCCGATGAATCAGCCTCTGACGCACGAGGGAAACATCAGCTGATGCGAGTGTGACTCTGGTGCAGATACGCACTGCTTATTTTGAACCAAACTTTTGTCGACAAGAGGCCAGAAAACCACTGACAGCTTCACACGGGGCACAATTTCAGTCGACTGTGTTTTACTGAGAAGATCCTGCTATGAATAGTGCAGTTTATGTGCATGCGAGACATGAATGGATTTATATCAACTATAGTTTTAGAAATATGTATGTTTAATATATGAACTGTATTTATTGTTTTATGTATATGTTTATAAATCTAAATGTGCAAATATGGTTTTAAAATTTGAATTATATGCAATCATCATCATGAAAAAAGTAAGAATGTCAAAAGCTGAAGTCTGTATATGAAGACCTACCAGATTATATATTACTGATCGATGTTTAAAACCATTTCCTGCATATTTTATCAAAGATGATGAAATCCAGCAATCCAGCACCCATTTCTCCATAACTTATAATTCCTTGTGAGATGAAGCATGCATTAGCCTTTGTATTGTGGGGGCTCATGAATTATGTCACATAATGTGTCACTTATATGCTATATGCGACATGCAGAAAGAGGGAAAAGTGAAACTGTCTGTAGATAGACACTTTTTCTTCCCTTTTTTCAGTTTGGAGCTGCCAGTTGAATCCCAGTGAGTCACTGACTGACTCATATGCCATTCACTGCCTCCACTTCTGCACATGTGAGACAGAGTCAAACACAGTTCTACCAAAGAGGACCTGTTGACATTTTCAATATTTAGCCAAAATGTTAATTCTCTTCCTAACTTTAAACAGCAAAAAAAAAAAAAAAAAAAAAAAAAATTGAGTCATTTCAACTTTATCTTGGCTCTAAAGTGTGGGAGAGATGACCTGTGCTTCCTGCAGGAAAAAAAAAAAAAAAAACAATGATAAACTTAAGCAATACTTTGTTTTCTCAAACTGTCCATAAGTGCGTTGAGGCACACCAGATTAAATGCGCCTTCTTTGCGTGAGATAAGGTGTGACTCTGCAGAGCCGGAGTAATTACGTCCAGACCGCCTCCCCAGAGGGGGCGTCCACAGGAACGCAGCCTGTTGATGCACTTCTGAGGATACTGAATAATGAGAACCTGCCCCTGCCCGTGGATTTCAGCCTCAGTAGGAGCTGGCAGTCAAACGGTTTTCAAATAGCCTTCGACCAAAGCGGCACATTCAGAATGCAGCAAGTTGTGCCTGTAGTGAAGGTGAACACGGTGGCACAAAGACGCTGCCAACAAGTTTCACCTCCCACACTCCACGGCAGCTTTTAAAGTGAAGTGTCTAATCAATTTGTACCATCAGACTCCTTTAAAATGACTTATTTTAGTTTCAGAAACAAAGTATTTTGACCTGACGATGTGAGTCTTTGTGAGGTTTGTTGAGAATGTGCTCTCAGCTGAATGTCGTCTTTCTTGGAGCATTACCACATCTTTCTAAATTCATGCAATAAGCGCACAAGGTTTCACACCCAAACTTGAGCGTTAGCGGAACAACTTAACTGACTTGGCGAATTAATGAACAATATTCTGAGCACAGGCGCACAAGTGCATGCTTTACACTGCAGCATCAGCCCTGTTAATCTGAGTGAGATGAGTGAGAATAGTTGTTCCTAAATGTGCAAACCAAGTGAAGCAGAACTAGTTCACTACATCATAATCACAGATCGGCATATTTGTGTTCGGCAAAGCGGAACTGCATAAAAAGAAAGCACCTGTTGCGGCAAGAGCTTGAACCCCGCTGCGAAGAAAAAGTCTCCACTTAATTAATTCTCTTTATTGGAATCGCAATCAAAATGTTTCAAGGGGCTTTCAGGGAGCAAAATGAACAAATTAGTTTCAATTTCACCCAGGAATACAATTAGGAGGGAGAGATACTCTTGACCAGCTGGATTTTACCGCACGACAGAACATTACACTGTGCCTCACATGGACAGTGTCCTGCATGCATTGAAGCGTTCCTGTGTCCCATTGATGTCAGGATCAGGTGATGCGTCTCGAGACGACCTTGGAGAAAACATGACATTAAGGCATTCAGTTTTAAACGCCACCCAAAAGCACCATCAGATGTAGTTTACAGTCACAGAGCCGACTGTAAAACCATCGTCGCTTTGATGGCACAACTTGAGCTGCAGTCAAAGTGGCACCACACACAAGCTTAAGTTAAGAAACTTGAGAGGTAAAAGGTGGATCAACTTTACATATATACTATAGCATATTTTCAGTGCTTTTGCAGGCTGAGCATTATCTGAGCCGTAGCCTCTCCGCATAGTGATCAAAGTTTCTCCAACAGGAAACCTGACAAATCTCTCTTTTAATGTTTGCAGTGCTGTGATTTTAGTACACTTTGTTACTGAAGAACATTTTCACTGATCTTCAGCTCATGAAGCTCAAAGGGGGAAGTTGTTGCTGCTCCTTTCACCAGAGGTCTGAATCCATAGGTTTCCACCATGTGGGAATAAAAACTAACTGCAGCTATGCAGCAAAATAATGCAAATAAACCAACCTGTGTGAATATTGAACAACCTCTGGGTTATTAGGACTGTACATATATGATATTATACACGTCAAGCATGATCTCTCATAGCAGCATGCACTCACTGTAAGCTGGTGTGTTCATGGGGTGCACTGAGGATGAGGCTTATTTTTAATATGCAGGTGTCACCAGAAATAAAACTTAAATTACACACACACTGTGTCACATGTGTTATTGTCACTGTGTGACAGATGCACAAATTGTGCCAAGACAAAATGTGAAGAAAATATAAACACAGTTAAACGACCCCTTGCGTTTCAAGAAACCTGTGGATAATCACTGCATCAGAAGACAGTGTAGATGAGGCAGGTGTCAAATTACAAGCGCTAATGTTAAATTATTATTATTATTTTTTTTAAACTATTAAATCAGGAGTTATTATAATCTGGACAGTTTCAGAAAATGAGCTCAGGAGGTAAACATGTAAACAGACAGAATCTAAAACAGCTTATTATAAATAACATGAAAATCAGAGGGTTATCCACACACACACAAAAAAAAATCCCTGAGATTGATTATGCACGCAATTCAGGACACATGCAATGAAAATTAAATTCCTGGTCTCACTGAGAGGGGTTATATATTCAGCAGATATAATTAACCATATTTACATAATCAAGTAGCCTAGATTTAGCAGCAGAGAAAAGGTTTAAAGAGTTTTTAACAGCCCTGTGAGAAAAATGATTATTCCAAGTAGTTTAAAGGCTTTAAAGGATTTCTAAGTGGCTTTGGCTGGGTGAGTTCTGTGATTTCACCGTGATGAAGAGTCATTATCTGAACACAGACTTATGCACACAGGAACGTGTAGAGAGTACAGACTGCTTGTACTCTTACCTGCAATGTCTGATGCCAATATTTGTTCATTTTTCCTCTTTCTTTTTTTTTTTCTTTAAGGTTAGGGTTACATGAGTTGTAATGAGACGGTGAAATGAAAGTGAGCAGCCGGCAGAGTCATTGAATGATTTCCAAGTGTGTGTGTGTTTTTGCATTTGTGATTGTGACGCTCTGCCCATGTAAAAACACAGAAAAAAGCTCCAGCTCGCACTGAGAAATGAGCCCCACCCGGATCTGCATTGAACAACAAAACCAGCAACAATGTGAGTCTTGATCCACTGGGTTTAAGTGCACAGCCCCGGTTATGTAATGGACGATAATCCACCGTTAGCGCCGTAATGCTGCTCACATCTGGTGTGGAGACTGCATGTATCGAAGCGCCTCTCCCACCTCGCTGCCATTCCTCGAGCTCCGTCGCTCTCGCATTGCTGTTGTCGGTGGATTAGAGCTGCGCTCTGGTTTATCACACTGTCGCAGAACTCGGCGAGAAGTCTCCTCTCAGACCCTTTCAGATCTTTCCCAGAAGCATTAGTGTGCGGGCATGTAAACAAGCGTCACGTCTCTGAAACATGCTTCTGACTCAAAGCCTCGACATGAAGAATGTACAGTATGTCGCTTGTCTTCGATTCCTGTGTAATCAGGAACAGGAGGACTAAAATGTGCTGGAGCAGGACGAGAGATTGTTCGATTCCAGAGGAAAGTGCACATCTAATCCCCGCTAATCCCAACGTGATAAAAAAAACATAAGAGTGAGTAAAAGGGAGAGGCAAACCGTTCTGGTTTGGAGGAAACTGAAGCAGGGATTTATTGATGCGGCATGAAGAGGGTGTAATAGTTCAGTCTCAGTCCTACAGAGGGTCAGCATCAGGGCGGCAGCTCGGATTATAAGATCAGCTGCTATAATTAAAGACTAAACTTAGACACTGTGATGGAATCTCATTTAATTTAATACATTCGAGGAGACAAATTTCTATTTGAGAAACTTATCATCTGGCTCAGCGCATAACTCACGAGACGATTCGAGAGACAGAAGGGAGGAACAAAGCATGGGAAGGACAGGGGAGATATGCAGGGAGGCGCGATCACAGTGATCCTCAGTGTCAGGAGACCCTCGAGGGATCACTGAGACCGAACATCGCTTGAATTACTGCAGCCATGCCTGGATGGGCTTAACGGGATTGGCTGGTGTTTTGTGGCTTGGATACCATTAATCCCTCTTATCCACTCGCTGCACCTTAAACTGTGGAGGAAGCATGTGCAGCGTAGCGAGCTGTTGATATCTCCAGTCGGTCTTTAAACCTGCAGGAGAGGAAAACATGCAGAAGATCCAAAAACCACTTATTCATGCCATTTGGAGAATTCTTACAAATCTCCAGGACTTTGATCCAGTTGATCTTATTAGGCGCCGGTAGAGTCTTTGTATGAATCACACTGTATGTTATTTTTAATGAAGTCCTAAAACGGCAACATTTCTGAATTGCTCCAATCATTCTGACATAAAACAATCTGAAAGAGAAACATCATTCCAGGAAAATGCTGAACGTTAACTACATTAAGAAGTCACACTGCAACATTGTGCTACTTTGAAACCTGTGTATAAACTTGAGTAATCCACAGCACATAAAGAGGAATGTACACAATGTTTTTACAAAAATCTGTTAAAAGTTTGATATTTGTGTTCCTGTGTACCGAGGATGGGGAGTTCTTCAAGAATGTAGAATGTCATTCAGATTAAACAGAGTGAATACATCAAATGGGTGTCAAACATATTTTAGTTTAGGGGCCACATGCAGCCCAGTTTCATCTTGAGCGGGCCGGACAAGTAAAATAGAGGCCATAATAAACTTTGAATTTAAACTTCAAATTTTTTTTTATTATGGCACAGGGAACATCACAAAAATGTCTATATGTTCACAAAACCAAACATTTTGTAATGAAAATGCTGACAATCTCAACGTAAAGCCAATTAACAAAGTACAGTGAGATGTCTAAAAAAACTTCTTTTCCCACAGGCCTAGTGTTTTTTCCCCCTGCTGTATCACAACATAGTGCATCATATTGAAAACCATATGGTATTGTATTGTATTGTGTTGTGTTCTGTTGCATCATGTTGACGTTATATAACATGATCATTCTGTATGAAATCCTCTCATATGTGTCATGCTGTGTCATGTCAGGTCATGTTATTTAGCGTTGTATCATTTCCTGTTGCCATCATGCTGTATTGCCCTGTGAAATGTAATTGAGTAGAATATCATGTCGTATCAGATCATGTTGTGTCATATGGTATGGCATTGTGTCATATTTTGACATTTTCTATTGTTTTTTCATATACAGGACCTGATTCTAGATCCTGCATGAAGCCTGCTGTTGCACACTCACGCAAATAGATTGCACTTTCAGTTTTGCTCGTGGTTTGTGGGTGAGTTACTAAAAATGGCACTACGATTGACAATATGTACAACCAGGAGTACTTAAATGAGGGTTTTGCGTGCATTAAAGCCTGTTTACATGAGTTTCTTTTAAGTATTTTATCTATTGAATGGAAAGAGCCCTAACAAACATTAAATGTGTGTGACATGTTGACATCCTCGATCCCTACTGCAAATTATCTGAATCTTATATTAAACAAACAAACAAACAAAAAAACAAACAGACCAAACAGCTCAGAGCATAGAAATGTTTCAACGTATATGCTTATACACTCTTTTTGCTGATGTTCACTTTTCCGTTTTTTTCAGCCTTCTGGAGATCAGATCTGTACTGATATCTATTGTATTATTCCATTGCTGTGTAAACTTGCAACATCTTAACCTCACATCTTTGGTGTCTGCGGGATTCTTCCCCACTAAAGCATGGACGAACTGGAGAAAGCTGTCATGGAGCCTCTTTTATCCTGCGGCCATCATCTATAGTAGGAAATCTCGCTTTTCTAACATCTTGAATAAAACTCCCTTGAGTCTGACAGAAAATTGTCTGTGCGCCGGACCAGTGGCTAAAATCAATGAGCTGAGCATTCATGACAGAAAGAACTGAAACCGTGGGCCTTAATTAAGTTAGATTGATGCACAGCAGCACGCCCTGTTAGCTTTTCTCTCTTCTTCTGTGGGTGGTTGAAATCTTGAAATTAAATAAGATAATGGCAAAGAGGAACATTATTGGATTATTCCACAAGGGTTACAAGTTAAGCCCCGTTCTCTGCACAGCAGTTTATGGCAGTCCTAGCGATTCCCCCCCCCCTCGCCATTACGTGCGCCACATTTGCATGCCCTGGCATCTACCCCCAGCTCCTCTTCCCCACTTTTGAATTGCATTAACCTGCCGTGTGTGAATGTGCCAACGTTAGCTTATCTCCTAAAAGATAATGCCGCGCTCTCCCGGGAACGCTCTGCTATCGCGCGCTCGGAGGAATTGATCTTCCCGTCATAACGTGCAGGAAATCCATCCTCTGCTGTCAAAGCAATATTACAGCGAAGGCGGTCCTCGTGCGCTTCCTGGAGAGCTCGGATGGCACTCCAGCTCAAACACAATTAGAAGTCAGTGTTTGGAAGGAAAGTGTCTGGATTTAATGAAGCAGGTGTTTTTTTGTGTGTGTTTTTCAAAAACTGCGCTGGCAATTTTGGAAAGCTGTTGACAGTGATTGGGGTGCAAGCTGCTTCCATTAGCTGAGAGGAATTAGCGGCGCTTTATTAGCATTTCTTTGTGATTAGGACTGATTGCAGATGGCTTTCACCAACAAAATTGAGTACAACCTTGTTTTTTTGGTTTGAGCTGTGTGAAGAGTTTCTACTTCATCGTGCGCAGATTTCATATTAGCACTTGAAAACTTCAAAAACTCCAAAGGCTCATTATTATTAAACTCCTGAAACTCCACAGGTGAACTGCAGTATCAGGAGTCTTTTAAGGCACAATTTACAGCCTCATACCTTCATCACAAGTTGATACACATCACATGAAAAACTCAATCTACCCCATACCTTTCATGGCAATAATATTTTGTCTGCACAGGAAGGCTTTTTTTGGGCACTTATGTCTTTTAGCACACTATTAGATCAGTTCTCATTTCTCTGAGCCATGCACATTCCACTTGGGCTAATAAGTCAGGACTCCTGCATGAATTTGCAGTATATTAGATTTTTGACTCATCTCTGAAGGTTAGAATGCAAGAAGAGAAAGAAAGAGATTGTGAGAAAGCGTCTTATGATGCTGCTGGGTTTTTTTTTTGCTTGTTTGTTTTTTAGAACTGATTTTGGAATCCATCACTAAATATAAATTCAGTGCATGTAGTCATTTCGCTCCAGATGTTGCACCCTGACTTCACCTGTAGTCGGCGGAGATGGACTCCAGCAGCAAGTTATGAACCAAAAATGACCATCAGGTGACCAGATTAGATTCAAACCATCACTGATACTAATTACGTGTATTTTGTTCTTACCTGTCGTATCCCTCTTTCAAAAGTCAATAAAGAGTAGCTCCTTCAAGTGGCTTTCTTTTCTTTCCAACAAAGCCGTATCTCAATGAAACCTTCCCCTTTCTCATGCTTGTCCAACACAGAAAACCTTGCTCTGTTTCCACCTCTTCAGAGATCTGCCACACTGTGACGCTGATTGTAACCGACAAGAGCTGGCAGAAGCATTTTGGTGGAGATCACTTCGGGGCCTGTGCAAATGGAGAATGACAAATATTCTTCATCACTATAGTCTTTGAAAGGCGAATCCACACAAACTAAGACAGAGATAGAATATGTGTTGTCAGTGAGTGGGACTTTCAAGGAGGGCTGGACACAGGTTAATAGTTTCACTTTTGTCTTTAATAAAATGTGAGATGTGGAGGAAAACCTGCAGGAAGATGATCCAGATATAAAGCGCGTTTGTCCTGTGCCTGCATTAATCCAACTTCCAACTTACTGAAAGGTTAAAGTTTTGAGTGTGATTGTTTGAATGTGTCAGCCTTGTGATGGACTGGTGACCTGCGCTGTGGTTTCACAAAAAGCTCCAATTTCGCCTGACTTTAAAGGCTCATGCATGCCTACGTACTCACAAGAATTAATGCATCCATTCAAAACATTTATTTGTCTCTGCCCGTACTTTTGCATGCAGCCTTTATGTTGTAAATAGATGTTTCACTATTTCCCCACAAGGCAAGGTTTATTTATTTATTCTCCATTCAGACACAAGGAAACTCACAGCACTTTACAAGGAAATAAAGGAAATACCTTAAAACAAGTTGTTTCTGAATCACCGCTACAATAATCCAGCCTGCTGAAAATAAACGCAAGAACAAGTTTCTCTAAAACTTGTTCAGTTGGATTCGGTAGGTCTTGTAATATTTTGCAGATGGCAGTGAACTGATTTTGTTGTTGAATTTCAGGGCGTGTCCATAACTACGTCCAGATTTCAGAGTGCTGACCTTTCCACCTTTCTTCCTTGGGATCATAACTATGTGCGTTATCAGGGAGGTGTGTCATGCTGTGAGGACAAGTTTGTTTCTTTTTCATGTCACAGTCAATCGGTTCCTCTCAGTGGCCGCTCTGCTGCATATCACAAACAGCATAAATGAATCTTAACCTGTATAGACTCTTTCTTTTTGTAAATGTATTCAGAATTAATTCTAACTTATCAGTCAGTGATGGTTGAGCATCAAAGGGGAGCACACTGCAGAGCGGAGAACACAGAATATGCTCGTCGGTGGTTAAATGCGGATCGGAGAGTTTAGTGAGTACATTTCTCACCCTTCAGTCTCATTGCAGTCTGTTGTGAAGTTATTAAGTTGAGTGGGTGGTTGGAAGACTGTCATGTTGCAAAGCCGCAGTAACATTTTGCTCAGGGACAGTCTCACTGTCTCACAGAAACTGTGAAGCTAAAAGCGGGCAGATTTTCCAAAGAGACAGGCTTTCACTGTTATTGTTCTGATTGCTGGTTCACATCTTAATTTGAAATGAAATGAGCTTGAAAAATCAAAATGGTGTATTTTTAATTGCACAGGATTTCAGAAAAAATGTGAAGGGCATGGTTCCACTTGTTCTGAGGAATTCTTTTGTCTTTCTAATAGTTACACATTTGGGAAGATTTGGATCTCATTTGACTTGATATCACTTGAGCCTAAATGTAAATGGAGAGAGCTCGACACTGAACTACACTGAACATCACTTGCTCCAGTGATTTAGGTCCACCATCGTTCATCAAGAGTGTTTCCAATAACAAGCTGCTCTGTGGCCTCAGATGTGGATGAATCTGCACACACTGTGCATCTTTCCAAACTATGTAATTCATAGAAAACATGGTTTGATGGATGGATGCGTATGCTCACATACTTGTCCTCTTTCACCATTTAAATCAATTCACAAATTCAGGCTTCTACATCCTGTCAACACAATGCAGGCCTCATGCCAGAAGGAATCATTAAAGTGTGTTTCACATGTTAGAACGAAGATTGGAATGATTGCAGAAGTAAAATTCATTCCTTGAACATCTGTTAAAACCTTGTTTTGGTATTTCAAGTAGTTTGCATGGAGCATATCAGTATACATTTTATGGAGTTGTGGTGTTTTATGTTAGAACAGGAATACACTGATAACATTATCCTTGTCATTTAATGGAATTACATGTTAGCCACATTGGCTTTGTTCGTAGCAGAAGCATGTGGATGTGTCCCATTCTGCAGTTGCTCGGATGAGTTTTCGAGCAATACTTATTATGTTGTCAGTGTGGAGAGTGGCCGGGTTGAGATGTCCCATCTATGCTCAAATCAGCTTTTCTTTTTTCACTAATGCCGACAGGCCTATTTGAGTGGATGCTTATTATGTTGTCAGAGGGTTTTTTTTTTTTTTTTTTTTTTGGTCCATGAACAGCTCCAATGGTCTTACTTCTTCCATTTCTTTTCAGATGAGCTCACTCTCTTAAAGCTGGAGCATCGGTGTTTATATAATCCCGATCTTGGTGTTTCTACATGCGCGGCAGCATCAGGTGTTCCTTCGATCCTTACCGCAATATCGCTCACTGTTTGCCGAAGCTTATATCAGTGGCTACTGTATTCTGCCGTATGTCAAAGGAGATGTATTACACACAAATCTCACAAGTCTGTACAAGTGTCCTCCTATTGTCTGCCCTCTGCTTTCATCTTCCACAAAGCGCTCTGTATTCTCCAGATCCTTAAAAAGGAAATAGTCGTCACAGGGTCTGCTTTGACGGTGAAAAGAAAGAAAGAAAAAAAAAACAACTTTATTATCTTCTGCCCACTTCCTTTATTGAGCTTCAGACTGTTTGGATAATCAGCTGTTGAATGAGTGGAGGGAGGATTGAGTCACTCTGCGTCCGCTGCGTTTCTCCACCTAGTTAAACCTGTTTTCACTCATGCTGTGTCGTCTTCTGTTTGGAAGCCGTCACTTGTTGGTGATGTCTGTGCTGCTATTTTAAGAACTCTTCATTTAACGTAAAATTGTTTGTTTTTTTTCATCGATGGAAAGACTTGACATTCCCGTTCGTGATAATTCTATATTTTCATACAATGGGAGACGTCTACAATACATTCAATGATATGTGGCATAATTTTAGTGTAAGAGCGAGGTAATAAAACACACTGGTTCTCTTTAAAATAATGGGGAACCAGGGCGTCACTGAGTTGCCTGGGGATTTTTTTTTAATCGTTGAGTTAAAACATTAAGCTCTCCATTGTTAAACAGTCAATCTCACACATCCACCCACATTTGTCTGCTATGTTATTGCTGTTCTTGCTGTTTCTTTTCTTCTGATGGCAACAGTCGTCCACAGCTGCACACCTCAGTCACTGTGGGGAGGCTTGTTTGTTTTCTGCTGCAGAAACACACAATAATACATCTCAGGAGTTTGGTTGGAATTTCTCTTATTTTAGATTTTCTTCTACAGACATTTTTTTTAATATTGATTTAAAAAAAAAGTGTTTTATGGAGGAAAAATAAAAACCTCTTGCACCACACATGCTTTGTCTCACACGGCATCATATATACTTTATTATGAGCTACTCAATTAAATATCTGTTAACAGCAGTTTGGAACCATAAGTAGGTTTTAAGAAATCAAGATGAGACAAGAGACTCTGATTATCCCAGATGGAGACATTTTGCAATCAGAGCAGCTCCACGTTGCACAAATATAAGAGAATAAGTATATTAAATAATGATGACTTTTAGGAAAGGAAAGACAAATTTCTTTCTATAGCACCATTCAGAGACCAGGCGATTCATCACGATTTGCAAGGAAATAAAGGAAAAACATTAAAACAAAGCGATTAAGAAAGGCATAAAAAGGAGAATAAAGTTAAAAATCTAATGCTTAATAGGAAACCTGGGCAAAGTATATTTTTTAAATGATTTCGAATAAGTGCGTGTGTCAGCAGTCCTCAGGTGTTCAGGAAGTTTGTTCCACAGGTGAGGAGCGGAGGAAGTAAAGCTGTTTCATCTTGTTTCTTCTGACTCTGAAACACTTGATGCTTCATTTTGTACAAGAAAATTGTAAATATAGTCAGACCTTTAAATGTTTTGTATTTTTTGAATATTTTGCAAATTTCCAACAATAAACATTTACAATAAGCATAAGCACCAATATTTCCAACATATAATGAAACTGGAGACTTCTATTGAGGAATATGCTTAATATTTACAGTGATTAACAGGCGCAGAGTCTCATTCGGCTGGACTGGTGGTAAAGGGGACAGATCATTCCAGGACGGGGCTTCCTTCCTCCTGACCCTCACCCAAGGCGTCCCCGCCCCTCCAAAGCATAATGGTTGCTTCTCGGGAAACTTTCTGCACGTCAAACATCTTCTCCAGTTAGTCCGAGACATTTTTTAGAAACGATGACCCACATAAAGCATCAGATAAAGCTTCTGGTTTCATCACTTGTGCAGATAGCTGTGGTTTTTTGGCTCCTATCATGTTCTTTAAACACTTTAAAGCAACTGCTTATCGGTCACCCAACCTCCAGCCCGAAAGCTTAAAATAGTTTAGCTCAAGGAAATGCTAAATTTTCACATTTTGCACATTAGCTAGAAGTCAGAGCTACCTAACAGTGCACCATGCCTGCACTGTTTTGATGTTGTTACAGCATCAGTGTGTGTGTGTGTGTGTGTGTGTGTGTGTATGTGGGATATAACTATCAGTAATGATTTGTGCACTTGAGAGTCTCCCTCTCAAGTATCGGACTCATAAGTGTGGTCAGTGTCGGGGTGAGGAGGTTAATGTGCATGCAGTCATAAACTCTATTATGCATGATCGTCGAAGACCGTGCGCGAGAGGAGAGCCCAGGAAGGGTGGAGCTCATGAGGCTCGTCATTAAAACTTTAATGAACCTGATGCATTTGGAAAAAATGTAGGAGGAATTTATGGCAGGATGGTAAAGGTGTGCTTAAAAAGTTGAGATCCGATTAAGGTGGAGGTCAAGTTAAGTGTTGGAATTCAGTTTGGAGTCAATCTGCAGGAAGTTCATGCAGCAACCCCACAAAGTATGCACCCTTGTCTCACACACTCGGTTGTAAAACAAAGGGTCCGTGGGCCTAAACCGGCAAACAAGAGGCTCCAATCTGATCTCCCAGGCAAATGATAAAATTTTCAATAAGAAATTTTTGTTTTTTTTTTTATTTTCCTGCACATAAGAGAACACAGCGCAACACTGAGACACAAGGTGGGATATCAGTAATGCTGCCACCAAAGACAGCAAACCGTCGTCGGCCTCTAAGTCATGCTGCCAGGGTGAGTTTGTAAAAATATTTTCATGATGCAACAGTTTTCTGGGGCATTTCATTGTATTTTGGAATGTATTTGCATCAGAATACATTATAAAAAAATTGTTTTATTTTAGTCAGTTTAGTCGATTAGTCATTTTTAGGAGTAATTCTTTGGTTTTGTGAAAATATATGCATCGTTGTCACGTTTATTGTGCGCCACGACAAAGAGAAACTTTAAAGGATAAACTTAAAGGCTGCTATTTTACTATTTTACCAGTCCAGCAGCATTTAGACAGAATGTGCCCCGCAAACTGAAATGTGTTTGACACCACTGAGTTAAGGTTTGGTGGTTATCTGTGGTTTGGGGCAGCAGTGAAGGGTCCCCTTGAACTCAACTATTTATTTGTACTTTGAATTGAAAAAAAATCTTAGATACGTTGCATTTTTTTAGTGATTTAAACAACAAAAAAACTTTATTTGATCACTTGAATACTGAATTAGCAGTTTTAATATAAAAATGAGTGTGTGTGTGTGTGTGTGTGTGTGTGTGTGTGTGTGTGTCCGGATGAAGGCAACCTGGAAATGTAAGTATTTCTGAATGAGTAGAGAAAGTTTGTGAACCACTAATCTTTCTGGCACTGGCATGCATTTCTAGGCATCGGGGCTGTCAATCAGAGCTGCCCGGCTCCAGACGTCTGAGCACACAGCCATGGTCTGGACTTTGGGAACTTGTTTTTGTCTGATGCACGATGTGTCAGTGTGTACAAATAACTTCCACTATATATCATGCAGAACTCATCCAGGGCAGGATGAGGATGCCCCACAGGTTGGAAACTACTCATGATGAAACCACTCAGGAAGAGGTTAGAATGACTACTACTCCTCAATCACTGGGACCAACCGGTAAAGCTTTATATTTGAAGCAATAAATTAACTCACACATTTGAAGGCAATCATTTGATGAATTTGTAAAATTACATGCTAAATAGATGAAGAAAGCTGAATAATTTTATTTATTTGAGTTAACTATTCTCCTTCAGTGGGTGAACTCTCAGCTGTACAGCCATCACAAAGCCTCATGTCCTTGTGAACATGTGCGTCATGTAACTAGGGCTGCCTCTCCCAGGTGGAACACCTACTGTCGATATATGTGTCTGCACATAAGTATTATACCAGCCATTGAGTGTGGCATGTTGACGCATGTCCTCTGCGGCTCTGGAAAAAAAAAAATGGTTGCCTGGGAGTCCCGAACAGAAAAGGAAGAAGGTGAGGCCTTGTGACGGGGAAGAGTGAGGTGTAGTGTCTGGTCACGGACAGCTGCTGGTCTCTGGCAGGAAAAAAGGTCTCGGAACACAGGGCGTGTGCTCAAAATTTCTCAGAAAAACACTGATTCATAAATACCCATACATTTGAATTAGGGTTAGTGCATGAGTCTGTTGTTTTTGTTTTTTCTCCAATACTTTATATATATATATATATATATATATATATATATATATATATATATATATATATATATATATATATATATATATATATATCCGGTTTTAGCTGGCTTTACATTCTTAAAGTGCAGAAACGTCCTTCAGCATGTAGTTCATTTCAGCACTGATTTTCAGAAGCAGTTGGAGAAACACCAACATTAAAAATCTCTGCCAGGATGTCAAAACGTGAGTGAATGGGATGTCATAAGCCACAGGTAAACAGTGCACACCTGGGCGGTGTGTGTGTGTGATTGTGTGTGAGTGTGTGTGCGTGTGTCCTCCCAGCTGTCAATCACCGCCGGCCGCAGACCACGCCCCCTACAGGGAACTACAGGCGGCTGTCCGACACGTGATTAATTCAGTATGGCGGAGTTTGTTGGCTCGGTGGTGCTTCGCCCCCGTCCTGAGAGCCCGCACTGTGGATGCTACCGGAGAGTGGGAGGAAATCTGGCGACGGTGCGCCGCAGGGTGCTCGAACCAGGTAGCGTCTCCTTTGCGTCTTTTGTCGCAGACCCCGCTGTTTGGGGAAACGAAAGAAAAAAAGAAAGTTGCCAGTGTTTATGTTCCGTGCTGTTGCGCTCGCGCTCCCTGTGCCTCTGCTCTGCCTTGCTTTACTTTCCCCTTCATAAACACTCACGGCGCTCTGCAGCCAGGAGGAGGGAAGCGTGAAATAAAATTTAAAAGAAGTTGCGCAATCCTTGGATTGAAGTGTTCGAGCAGTTTGGAGCGGATTTACCGAAAACAAGCCGCCGAGTATTGTGCAACAACTTTCGCTGCTCGATTGAGACATGACAGATACATTGTTTCCTAAATGTTGGGAAGTAGATTAGAAGAGAAACTCTCAGCTCTGTGCGCTGATTTTCGACTGGGACCGAGGAGTAGGATCCCCTGCCAGATGTAGGGAGGGATTTTTTTTTTTGTTTTGTTTTTTGTCACCTTGTTTAAGTTGTGAACCACAGTTGCACCCAAAACTTGGCTCATTCAGAAGTAGAAACCGACGCGCATTGGCGCACGGAGCGCCAGGTAGGTCTGCGCTCGTTTGCGTCATTTTACGCACGGCTGGATGTGTGCGAGGTGTTTGCGTGTGATGTGCTGAGGTTGGACCGCCGCTGCCGCAGCTTTGGGTGTAAACTTGTGTCTTCTTGAAGTGTAAACACGGGAGAGAGCAGCAGCAGCAGCGGGGTTGTCTGGGCTTCGCTCTCTCTCTCTCTCTCTCTCTTTAGTGGAAACTATTCCCTCTGCATTACAAGCTCCAGGGGACTGCTGGCTGGCACATGCTGGTAAACTCCAGGCCCCACAGGAACAAGGTCAGAGCGGCCTTCTGGAAAAGAGAAAAGGCCCTCGGAGTTCCTCTGAAGCATGAGTTCAGCACAATAAGGGAAATGAGTAGTCTTGTAGCACAAGAGACACAACATCATGTTAAAGAAGATAAATGCATCCCTGAATCAGTAACCAATGTCAAACCATAATGAGACACTTTCGCAAATCTGAAGAGAACCTTATAAACTGCGTGGAACTGTGTGTGTTGTCTACTTTTTTTATTCTTTTGTGTTTACATATTTACACCACTGGAGCAAGAGGATATTTCCGTTCTGCTGTGTGTCTTGCATATGCAGCAGTAATTGACAAAACTCACTTTGACTTGAGTTTGGAAGCGTTCGCCTGAGTGTGACTGTTGGAAAACAAAACAATTTCAGTTCAGAATTCCATAATAATGTTTTCACTTTGTGAGGTCCTCTCACGTTCCAGATTGACTCCTCTGACAGGCCAAACAGGCCACGTCACTGACACCCCTGCTTTACCCACTCAGGCCCGTAGCAGCTAATCTAAATAATGAATCTGCTTTTGAAGAATAACACAGTCAATATGTTTAGATTTTCTATTTATAATCAGTATTGAAATTGTGTGGACGGCATGCAGAAATCATTAAGCTCAAATGCATGTGTTTGGACGGTGAGAGCACAACATGAGGAAAATGTATAGGCATAGGGAGAACATGCAAACTCCACACAGAAAGAGCCCCCGGTCTTTTTTGAATACCACTGACCTGAAGTTAGGACCAGTCTCCAGGACGCCGGTGTGGCATGAAGCAGCAGCAGCATGGGTTTGTTCTGGCTCAGTGAAACATGGAGGGAGGCAGAGCGCCACAGACTTTTGTCCTTGTGTGAGGATTAAATTTTAAGTATTGTTAGTTTTTTTTTAACTTTCAGAAACCTGCTGAGTCAGACTAAAGTAAACATGGTAACCTGTCTGCAGACTAAGCTTTATCTCATTTATATCATGTTAATTTGTTGAGCGGAGACATGTCATTCAAAGGAAATGCTCAGGATGAAATTGCCAGTTGATTAGTGCAAAATCGAGGTAATATTAGAAAGTGACGTGTATTAATAATGTGTCTCTAAAACACGTTTCCATCAGTTTTGAAACTCTTCCCTGGCGTCCACCCAGCCATCGATCTATCGTCAGAATTTCCTCAAAGACTAAAAACTGATCATGATATAAAACTTTTAGGCTCTTAAATCTCCATTTAGCTTAAAGGAAATTTAAAAAATGCACTCGTTGGAGCACATCCAGTATTTTCTAAAAATATTGTTGCTGATGGCGTCGAGTCAAGGTGTGCCAAGGTTACTGAAGTTGCATAAACACCAAACACTGACTTAATGAAGCGGCAAGAGGCGATGCTTTCAGCGGTTTGCTCTGCAAAATAGTTCTCATGTTTTTCGGTCAGCATTGTGTGCGCCCACCTCCAAATTCCTACTTCACTGATTTGATTGGTTTATGTCTACGTTTACTGTGTAGCATGAGGGCGTACGAGCCGATCGGAGACGGAGTAGCGCAGGTCATGACGTCATGACGAGGAAAGTATTGCCAACTGCTGAATTTTGCTGAAATTATGAGACAGTGGGAAAAAAAAAAAGTGTGAACAAACTGCTTTAAAAGAAGGCAGTAATTGAGCGTATACTCATTTCTCCGGGAAGCACTGCGCCACTGGAGGGACCAATGCAGAAAATATACAGTTATAACAAGTATGAGTAGAAATCATTATTTTATTCTCAAGACCGCTGTAAATTCGTAATTGCGAGGCAACGCCGCAGCACAGCTTCTATAGTGCTATAAAAACATCTAATCAGTGTTTTTGTGAAGCCACAGATGGAAAACTGAGGGTCATAAAGCTATGCGTTAGTGGAGTGATGCCGAGTGTGTCGACTGTGCTGTTGAAACGTGTCAGGAAGGGCGGCCGGTCCGAGATCTCTCCTCCTCTCAGGTACAAACCGCAGTGCAGGTACGCTCGGAATCAGTCGACCAAGACTTCACTGAGGTATTTCTCGTGTTGCGTGGTTATTGCAGAAGTCCCCGTGTGGCCAAGTGTCTGTGACGTCCCGCGCAAAACCGTAAAAACAGCGTGGTGACAATATGACAGGGGTGGCGTTTCGGTGTCTCCGCCAGTTTCCATGGCAACCGTTGACGGCTTTCCAACGTGGCCTGCGGTTGCTGTTTGTTACAGCAGATGTTTGAAAGTGAAAGTGAGGGAAAACATGGAGTAGCACGGCCAGAGGACGTCCTGCGTCCAGCTCGGCTCTGAGTGGACGTTCGGTACCAAACTCACAGAGCTTGGTTTAACCGAAATGCCAGCAAGTAGTTACACTGTTGATGGTCAGTCTTATTGATTTTCAAAGATGTTTTTTGGGCGTGTTTGATCCAAAAAGGTTAATCCTCACTCACATCTAGACAGAAAATAAAAGCCTGTCATTTTCATTTATATGTAGGATGTTTTGACCTTTTGTTTACAAAGTAGCTCAGAAGATGTAGAAGTGTAGGAGCCTCTGGTCTGGAGGTGCACCGAAGTATGACATGGGAAAAAGTGGATTATTGACCTTTTCCAATAAATGGATTCGTTACATCGTAAGCAAAGCTGCTTTAAGAAATATTCTGATTGAGAGTTTATCTCTGCGCTGATCACAGTTCCTGCTGTATTTCACAATCACAAATCGAGGGAGGCGCTCACATGACTCGGCCGTGTTCTCTCCTCTCCGCAGGAGTTGTTGCTGTTATAAATATGTAAATCACTTTATTGTTTCCTGTCTGGTGGTGAAGCTATTTCTGGAATGTGCAGCGTGTCCCTCAGCAGAGCTGCGTTTTGGTCTTCATGAACCTCGGATGACTTGTTGGATGATTTCTCTTGTTATGATTGATAAAATGTCCATAAAATGACAGTAGCATTGTTGATGTATAGATGTTTGTGCACATTTGTGAGTATCAGCTCTTGAGATGTTTGAACGCCCACAGAAAATGTTATTCAATCACTGTTTTGGTTGTGGTATTGACTTTATAACCCAGAGATTAAAGTTTTCTTCCAGATTATTTTGGATCTTTGAATTGATGTGTTCAGTTTAGATGTTGCAGAGTTAATTTTTTTAAAACTGAAGTTTATCAATTATTTAAAAAGAAAAAAAAACTGCTTAGTTTTGTATTGGGTCATTGGATTTATGTTCATAGTTTATATATTCACTCCTGAGTGCAGCACTTGCTTTAGTACGTTATCGTATGAGGTCTTTTTTCCGTTTGTTGCAGTGGCCTCTTTCCAAGCTATCGAGCTCTTTGTGTTTTTTTTGAACACTGACATTAAAATGAGAGGATTAAAAGTGAAGTGCCTTCAGATTAACAGGTGGTGGCGCTAATTCTCTCTGGGCTGTGAGAAACCACAGAAGAAGACGTGCTAGTCCCTGTGAGCAGATGTCTGTAGAGGAGGAGCCCCAGTCAAACCTTCGACTGGTGGAAAACGGTTTGGAAACAGTGATGAAAACTTGACTCTTGTTGCTTTAATCCAGCTGTTTTCATGCAGATGAATGGAAGCGGTGATGCAGAGTGACTGCGGTCAGGCCACGGGTTATGTAATGATTGTGACAAACCTCGTTCATCTCTTTTTTTTTTTTTCTTTTACTCAGGCTTTATATGTCATTTAATCTCATGCACAAACTTTCCTCTTACTGTGTTACCGCAGCTCGTGACTGATTAATTTTCCCTCTTTACTGCTTATGAAGTTTGCGTCTCCTGATCTCATTAATAAGCTCATTTAGCGAAGTTTCTCTGTGCTCTGTCACATCGCAGGTCTGACTTTCCAGCTTACTCCTATTTATTTAGCCTGGAGCTGGCGCGCGGTATGTTTGTTTGTTTGTTTGTGGACATTTTGTGGATGTTGTCACACTAATGGATTGTAATGGGGGTCTATTAATGCCTCTGTTGTGTCTGGGGACAAATAAGGTGACAGGAGCCTGTAATGCACAGACACATTTACCCAGCAGGAATTCGTTTGGCAGGGATTTCCCTTCAGCTCGGAGCTGCCCAGCATATTACTGCATCTTTGTTTCCGCTCGTTCTTGTGATTGCACACGTTGTGAGAAGAGACACTAATATGGTCTGAATGACACTAGAAGGAATCCGTAAACCAATTACGGTGACATGCACATTCATCGGTTTGAATCGTCTTTCATCCGTTGGGTTATTTTAACATTCAAGGCAAAGGTGAGGTCCATCTTTGCACAGTTACTTCACTTGTCATTCTTGCTGTTGTGCAAGTTACTGAAGGAAGGGAAGCTGGATATTGGCCAAAGAAGCAGTAAAAGTAGACAAGAAGAAGATTCAGAGCAGTTAAAGGGACTCAGAGCTTTTAATGGGCAACTATACAGAAGCTCTCAGCCTCGACTGATGTGATTTGAGGCTCGATGAATCCCTGTGTTGATCCTTGTGGCCGCCCAATGAGTTCATGGCTGTGAATCATTCTCTCACATTCAGCCCCCTTATACCCCGTTGTGCCTCACAACTTGAATAATAAACCCATTTTAGCTCCTTTGTGCTCTGCCAGGACCTTGTCCTGACTTTGAACCCGCCCCGGCTCGTTCAAATCAGTCAGCAAGTGGCTGGCAATTTGAGGTAAGGCCATCCTCGTCCGTGTTTATGTCGAGGACGTTACAGTGAGTCGGCCTGTCGGCGGAGGAGGCAGTGCCGGGGACGAGCTGTGGTGCCTGCGGTGCGTCGGCACACTCAACCAGCAGGACTGTAAAAAACCGGCTTACCCCCTTCCCGACCACATCATCTCACTCAAACCGGGCGCAGTGATCCCCTGGCATGCCGCATTTTGTTTCAAACAAATGCTTCGGATGTAAAATACTCTCATGTTGATAGTTAAGGTTTTTTTTTTCTTTTTTTCCCAGCAACTCAAAACTAATTTAAACTTTACTTTCTGTTCGTGCCAGCAGGTGGTGGTTCGTTTAGCAGGAATGCGCTTATACTTAAAGCAGCACTCTGTATGTCTATTATGTCTGTTTAATTCTTTTAGAGTTTAAAATTTCTGTTTTCAGGACTGTTTTTGCTCAAATGTATCTGCCGTACCTTTTCTGCATTGTCAGCTAAGACAAACATTTATATCATTCAGAGAATGAACTTCGGGTTTCTGGAGGAATACGTCTTCATAAAATCTGCACAGATCATCACCACATCAGGTTGATAGAGCTCATATACATCACATATCTGTCTGTCGGGTGGTTAAAAAGTCAACTTGGAGCGATAACTCTGTACCTGAAGAGGTCGAAACACAAATGATCATCAGTCCCGTTGTGGCCGGACCTCAGTTTCCCCCGGCTGGATTGGTTCATGAGTTTGTGCAAGAGCTCAGAAGAATTCACTTGTTCATTTTTGATTAAACTTAAAGAACGTCATGACAAATGTCACTTCCTCAATGAATACATAAGATCTAAGCAGGAAAACTGTCACATTACTGATTTCCTTTGTCTGTTGTTAGAAGGTATTTTTGTCTGTTTCTTTAAATTTATTTGGTCTTTAATTCCAGTTTCTCCTACTGAGAGTTGATTTTTGATTCCTTTCATGGAATCACATGGTGAAAGTTACTTCTTGGCATCTGGCTGCAGAATAGAAAGGTCAAAAGACAGCTTTATGTCCATGTTTGAACCCTGGGTTGGCGTTCAGGACTCCTGAAACGTTTATTGTGCAGTATGTTGGAGCATGAGGTCGAGCGTCATCACTTTTTTTTTGAAGAGCTTGATATTAGTCGGCGGTCTGATCATGTGGAAGCAGCTTCACGCTTTCGTTTGCACAGCAATCATCAAAAACCCAATGTCTCTGAGGAGAGAGTGCTACAAAGCCAGCTTTTACTTGGAAAAAGCAATAAAACTCCCGGCACAGAAAGGAAAGTTTCATAAATGTAATTGGTGATGTAAATGTGTGGAGCTGTGAGAAAGGTACAAAAATACATTAGTGTAAGAACAAGAGTGACCGTGAAGGAGTGCATGTATAAAAAGTGGAGTGGGCTGCAGTGTTTGATGAAGACTGCTTGAAAAGGTGCTGCTTTCTGCTTTTCTTCTTAGAATAGAGAAATGTTTTGTTGCAACATTAAAATCACATGAAGATTAAATGACTCATTAATAACAGGCTGATAATCAGGTTGGTTATGTTTTTGGGAAAGAGGATGGTCTATAAGGCAGTGAACATTGTGAAAGGAAAAAAAAAAACCCTGTGAAACCTCCATTAATTCCCATTCCACACTCTAATATGGATTTTTTTTCCCTTTGGTTGTCAACTGTTCACGACGATCTCATTAAGTTATAAATTTGTTTTTTTTTAACCTGATTATTCCACGACTTGCATGTATTTTAAAGCAGACAGGGAAGGACTGAAGGCATTATTGTGGTGTTTTACATTACAGGATGCCAAAACTTGTAATCACCAACCTCGCATTCCTCTCCAGAAAGTGCCCACTCCACTTTCAAAGCGAATCGCAGCGCTTTCCAGATTTCTCCCACCGACTTAAATTACACATTTGAACTCGGACATGTCGAGCTTGAGCTCACCAGAGAAATTCACCTCTCTTGCATCACTTTCATGGGTATGAAAACACAGTTCAGACAGATTTAACAGACTCAAACCATTACCGGGAAATGCCAAATTAGGTAGTTGTTGATAAGGAAGCATTACCTTTCATGCTCAGGTTATCTGTCTGCCACATCTGGTTTTTGCAAGGACAGAGTACTGTAGAACTGCTAAATGAAGAGTCTGTCTCTTTAGAGATAAGACTTTTTGAACTTCTATGCTGCCAGCAAACACTTTGGAGAGGTTGTTGAGTTTTCTTCAGATATTTGTTGTTTGCATTCAGCCCAGTTATGCATGTCTGCATAGTTTTCTTCAACATCTAACTCAAGTGTTTTCTGAAAAACTGAATAAGTGGAGGAACAAAAAAAAAAAAAAAAACTTGAAGGCATTTTCTGTAAAACTTGAGGGTTTTGAGCGATGGAGCGTTTTTAGAAGTCTTGACATTGACACCGGGGAATATTTGTTTTTAACTACTGTTGTGGTGGGAAGGACATCCAGAGTAAAAAATAGTCAAGTCTACAAAATTACTAAACGTAACAGCTTATCTTTAAAATATTGGTCCCTATGAATTTTCTTTATTGATTGACCCACTGGGTAAAAATCATTACCTTCACTTCCATCAAAAGCATGCCTTTTTTTTTCCAGCACATGTAACCTACAGCAGTCCAGGAGCAAAGTTTGTACATTTCAACAGCAATACAGAGTTGATGAACCTCTATCATCAAATTCAGATTGTTGGGTCAAAATTTGGCTTAAGCAACAGGAAAATCTTGATCAATACACTTCAGACTGCTGGTGTTGTAATTTTCACTGAAAAGTTCAGTCTGTGTTCTTGTGGTTGTTTTCAGAGTGCATGAGAATTCCCCATGTCAGGACTCAGATTCCCAATTCTACAATCACCACATCTTAGTTCGGTTGCAGTGCAGCAGGAAATTCACATCATCATTAAAGCCTCAGAGGAATCAGTCCTGTACCTTAATACGTCAGTGTCCACAAGAATGAAAGAGACTCTGGAGGCAAATTTTTTTGATCTGTTGCACTTAATGTTTCATGTTGGTCGGGGATGTTGCTGATAACGGTCGGTCATACAAAGTTGCCATTCTGGTAACCCTTGACTTTCTCGTTTCGGCTGCCCAGGAGCACCTTCGCGCCCTCATCCATGCCGTATCAAACGAATGCACAATCTGAAACAATAAAAAAAGTCATGTTCCTCATTTCTCTTATCTTCAAAGTAATTTTAGGACATTTTTCACGCACCGCTTCAGGATTGGTTGCTAATATGTTGCAACACATTCCTCTGTTGTTTGATTTTGATAGTCTAATCTATAATCACACACAGACGTGTGTATTATTGGCATATTAAGTGTTGATACGAGCAGCTGTCTGGTGGCGCGCAGAACACTTGGAGCTGTGCACCGACAAGAAAAACGATCCCGCTTTGCCACTTGATACTGCTCGTCCTTGTTTGTCGTCTTGTCGCCGTTTAGCCAACAGCTGATTCATTTGACGTCCTGCAGCCGTGGCTGACCTTGTTCCTCCGAGAACAAGCAGCAGAGAATATTGCGTTACCGCAGGCGTATTAATGCAGGGTAACCTGCTCACTTGTTCCCCTCTGCCTTGCATGGCCTGTGATCAATTTTCTCCAAAGTTACAAGTATAATATTACCTTTAAATCCCCTCCTATAAAAAATTTAAACCGGAAAAGATGATTTCAGTTTGGAGTCATGCTCTCAGCTGAGGCAGCAACAGTTGGACACAGTGTGATCTCGTCTTGTTGCAGGAGCAGTTATATATGCAACTTTTTCTTAATTCGAGTTTCGATATTGACTTGAGAAAGATAACGCCACGTACCTGAACTATTTTTGCCAACACCAGAGACAAATGAGGAACAAATCAATCTGTGGCATACGAGCGATGCTGATAATCTCATTCGCCACATGAATAATTTATGGTCAATTAGAGCTGAAAGGCCGACGCAGTCTTCATGGAACAAGTGCGTTTTCAATGATTCATTTCATGAGCTATGCAAGGGGCTTTCTTAATTGTTGTTTACTGCTCACTATCTGACCACATGTTATTTTTATGCCACCGTGATTACTCCCGGCAGTGCTTGGAGTGCTTGGGAAATGAAGTCCATTAAGGCGCCCGGAGAGCTGTTTTCCTGTCGAGCGCCATGAAATGATTTCAGACTCAAACTTGACTTGCAGTAGAACAATAAATCTCATCCAATCATCAGTGTCAGCAGGTAGAAATGACTCAAATGATTTATTAGAGATACAGTCGCCTCCAAAGGTATTAGAACGGAAGAGTCGATTCCTTTATTATTGTCTTTCAACTGAAAACATTTCAATTTAAGTTGAAAAGATGAATTTTTGACGAAAGTTTAGAATTTCATCCTTTGCTTCCTGATATTTATGTCAACATGTGGGAAACAATATATTCGAATTTACAAAGAAGTAAAGAGGTCAGTCACAAAAGTTCTGTAACAGTCTTATGGACTGATGAGACCAATATTCATCTCCACCAACAGGATGGAAATCATCTGTGATGCATGGTGGAGGTAACATCATGGCTCAGGCTTCCATAGCTGCTTTTGGAATGGGCTCATTAATATTTATTGATCACACAACCGATGTTAGAAGAAAAATACAGAATCATTTTGCCTGCCAAGTTTACAGAGAAATCCATCTGTGCAAAGCAATACAATGAAGTTTATCATGTTCATTTTTATTATTATTATTATTTTTTTTTTTTGCGCAGTGGCACAGTGATTACTGCTCTTGCCTCAAAACAAGGTCCTGGGTTCAAATGGGGCCTTTTCTGTGTGGAGTTTGCATGTTCTCCCCATATGTACATGGTTCCCTCCAGCTAAACCAACATTATCTTCAGTGAGTCACTAAAACAAAGGAATTAGCTTTGCTGTTCCAATGCTTTTGGAGGGGAATACACATACTGCTGTTGTACACAGGTTGTTTTAAGTGAAAGAAAATTAAAAAAAAAAAAAAAAGATGAAATCACATGTAAGTAGAGTTGTCAAAAATATCAATAACTTGATACTAAGTCCATTCTGAAGCTGGCATTGAGCAGCAATATTCAGTTCCTGTTGTATCGATGCTTTATTTTAGTATTGTGACAACACTGGGAGTGTCATTGCAACCTCTGCTGCTGATCACACTCTTGTTTTTCAGTCTCCGGCATCGGTTAAAGAGCATTTTAGGGTTTCCCTTGCAGCTGTGTGCTATGTGTGTGTCATGAAGAGGGAAAGTGAAAGGGATGACATGCCGGAGGTCATTGGTGACATCGTGTTTCAAGCTGTGACAGATTCCCGAGTGACGGGAGACTCCTCTGACTAAAATAGGGTGTTTGATCTGAGCCGAGCACTGCTGGCCTCTTTTTGACAGGCTGAGGGCTTTTTTTGGTGCCATATCACGCCTAAACAAATCCATCAACACATTTTGTGTCCCTTCAGCCGACTGCATGGAGAGGTCAACACCTACGCTGCTCATGCGAGCACCAGGCTGTAGGAGATACTTTGGGAGGCAGCAGTGGTCCAAAGCACCACCCGCCACTCCCTGTGAAGTACGTATAAGAATGATCCCCGCTACGTCTCATTGGAGACTCTCCAAAAGTCTCCAGTGGTGCCAGAAAAAGTTACCCGATGTGTTGCTCATCACTTTTCGGAGTTCAGTTGCTAGAGGGGTGTAAATTGGTGTTAAACATAGTGACAAAGTCACTCAGTTAGCAACACTGACTTCAGTATCACCTCATTAAGACTGTGGTGATCGAGGTGGAGAAGTGAAAAAAAAAATCCATTTACATAGGTATCACAATTTTTTTTTTTTTTAAATACATCCAATTCCATCTTATGTTCAGAAGTTGGGTTCAGAGAAGTTTCCACTTTTGTCCAGCAGAGAGTGACAAGATTTCCACTGACCATATACATTTGTGGGGAAAAAGAAAAAAGGCTGAAGGGTTGGTGGAGGAAAAACCACCATCAACTCTTTTTAAATCAAGAGTGCGTACACATTTCAGATTTTTTTGTCTTGATGGGGAAAGCTGAGCTTGACAAGTCAAAAAGTATTTGTAAACTCTTTGAAAGGCTTTTTAAAGAGGATTGAAGTTCACTTTCTGATGGAGCATGACAATTTAAAGCACCCTAGTTGTTTTTTGCAAATAATGGCAGCAGTTTACTTCACAATACCGATATTTTTTGTTAATTCTGGAAAAAAAGGTTTCATTTTTCAAAAAACTGCAGCCCAGACTTTGGAAAGGGACTCAGATGTCAGATGTCCCAAATGTTTTTCCGGTTCAGATGCCATGGTGTTGCATGTTCTCTCACTGTCATGCATCTACACACTGAACACCCTTTCTCCACTATACCTATCATTCCTTCATTTTTGCCACTGGTGAAAATCCATAAAGGCTGCACCGTATGTTACTTTAAATTTCCCATGGATGGGTCGTTATATATAGTTCTTTCCTGGTAAATTATGTTTTTCCGTGAAGTTCTGTCTATCCAAGCACTTTAACTTCTTTGTTGGCGAGTCAGTTGAACAGCTTTTAAGTCCTGGGGATGGAAGCAGAGTGGGGCTGGGAGCACATCCACACGCTTCCTGCGGCCTCTGTGGGATTTCTATTGACTGATTGTAGCTCTCATTACCACTTGTTTGTGTTCAGCTCGCTTGACACCTGTTCGATGTGACAGAGGTGAGTTTCTTCTGGTTAGTGTGTGTGTGTATGTGTGTGTGTCTGTGTGTGTGTGTGTGTGCGCTAACGCACGCCCATGGTTGTTTACATACTTCTCGCAGTTTGGTTGCATAAGACCCACGCACATACAAGACAGTATGAAAATGTTCCTCCCCGCTCTGCTGGGCTGTTGACTCAGAGGTAAGACGAAGCCTTCAGGAGGCCTCTGTTTACATTTAATTTTGGCGTCCACTACAGAGATGAGCGTTTCATCGAGGCTGTGACTTCCCATGCTGACCGTGCAATCTGTGCAAGGGAAGTGATTGCAGTGAGGAGCGCTAAACCGCCTCAGAAAGTCGTGTCTTTATCGGTTGGGCTTAATAAAATGTGGAATTTTAGGTGTGGAGCCCGTGGTTTGGGATGGTTTGAGTCCACATGATTTAATTACTTTTCTTGACTGGATGAGCGCAGAGAGTCAGACAGTGTAGCGCTGACAGCTACGTAAACATGCTGCGATTTATAGTAAATCCAGATGGACACCAGTAATTTAACACTTGGTGCAGTTTCTGTCTTTCTGAAAACTTCTTTTCCTCCTCATTTTTCAAGTAACTTTAAAAAAGTGTCACTTGTAATTAATTTCCAGCAGCAGATATTTACGATCAGCCAACATATCGCGACCAATGATGGGTGAAGTGAATTAACCTGTCTGTCGCTGCACCTCTCAATAGGTGATTTATACAGTATCGTCCTAAATTTTTCATGCCAAAGGAAAATTTTGACTTTAAGTTACTTTTATTCAACAAGCAAGTTTATTTATTTTTTTGACCAGGAATGACAGACTTCCTCCTAAAGATAAGACGATGTACAAGAATAGACGGACGCGACTTTCGCAGATTTCGGCTCACGTTGACGAGTCTCACTTGAGACGGGAAGATTGAGATGCAGACAGACGGCTCTGAATATGTATTGATCGATAGTGTTGCTACGACTTTCGTGGTGTTCCTCTTTCCTCCTGATCTGCACAGGTGTCACCTTTGGCTTCCGGCCATGTCCTCTGAGATCTTCCACAGCGCAGAACGTCTCGTATTTTATTTATTTTTTTTAATAATGCTTTGCACTGTAGCCACTGAAACTTTGAAAACATTTAGATAAGAACTTACAACCCTTTCCTGACTTGTGAGCAGCCACAATGTGAAGCAGCAGAATTTGTGGCTCCCGTGTGGAAGATCTGGATTCAAATCCTGACGACAGCAGTCATTTTTTTTTTTCCAAGAATGCTGAGTGACGCTGTAGAAAAACAGACAATCCACCGTCAAACCTGTGATTCTACATCATCAGAGTGGTTGTGGTGCACATCTTCATCATAGATTGTAGTCAACTAGATCAGTCTTGTGTCTTTATTTCCTCCCGCAGAGAGTATTCCACTTTTTTCTTTGTTCAGTTGTATAGAGTTTATCCAACTAGAACTGTTACCGCTGTGTTCGTACAACAATGATCGGCTCGAAACGGCGTTCTGGTTTGAGAAGTTTTCACATTCTCACAGCAGCGGTTTGATAGAAAAGAAAAGAAGCAGCTCAAACCCTGACATCCTCCATTGTTGTTGTCAGTCTGCTCGCACATATGCAGAAAAATCTATTGACTGATAATGGTGTGGATACGCTGCGCTCAACGTTTCCTGTTTGCATGGAAATGAAGGCCAGTGCTTTTGGGGAAAAAAAAAAAAAAAAAAGTCATTCTGGAAGCTGTTTCCAGAGTTTTAAAGCAAGAAAACTCCAGATTATTTATACTCAACACAGCCAGCTGCTGTGTTGTCGTAGTGTGGAAATCAGTGGAAAAACCGACTAATGATGCTGATTCAAGTAATGTATAATCATGAAACATACAGAGACCCACTAAGACACTTTCCTCTTGTTGTTTGGTTTGGGTTCTAGCTGTTAATCGTCATATGGATCAACGATTTTCATTTCTTCACGTTATCTTGTCTCTACCAAAAACAATGTCTTGTTTTGTGTTTGTGTGTCTTTAAGATGAACGAGCTCCACAATTTTCCAGTGCAGGCGATCTCCATGTTTTTGTGCGTCTGTGTGTTTCTTATTTTTACTCATGGTGCTTGCCAGCTCAACAACAGTGCTTTTGTTTCTCTTTCCTTTGAGATTATTGTTCTTGGACTAATCAGTACCTCGTTACAGAACATGACGATATTACCTAAAGTCAAGTCACTGACTTTTCAACAATATCCAGGCTGTGTGCTTTGCCCCCATAAAACTGTTTTCCATGATTTGAGTAGTACAGACACTTGTTTTGTTGGAAAAGAAAATGCATTGTGTTACTGGTCACATAATAATGTGAAGGAGGTTATTATTTGATAGGAAAAATTATGCTTTTTTTTCCAGTGTATGGGATGGAACAAGTTTGCAGAAGGCTTGAAGAAAGTTAAAATATAATCTTTCAATGAAAACAAAACTCAAACGCAATACAAACGGGTACCATTAAGTAGGGGTGTGACGAGATCTTGCGAGATTAAATCATGACGAGATTTCTCGGTTAAATGAAAAGCTGTCTCGCTGGCACGAGGCAGAAGCCTATCAGACGGTGAACGCTCAGCAAATGGAGCGGACACTTTGCCAAACCTGGACAAGGGACTAGTTTTTTAATTTTTTTTTTTTTTTTTTTGGCAAATTTCAATCCGAGTGGACAGAGAAATGGCCAAAATTTGGTTGATTTTTAAGTCCATCTTCCCGGTGCTCCCAATGTTATTTGGTTTAATAAAGCGTAGTTTTCTTGTGTTCTGTGTTCAGAGAGCGCAGCAGAGTTTAGAGCTCCGTGTCTTCTTCTCCGGTGCATTTCTGGCTGAGTTACAGCGCCACCTAAAGGGCTGGCATATGAACTACATTGTGTTGAAGGGTTAGCAGCAATTGGCAATCAAACTCTTCCTTTAGTTACTGAGCAGCTTTTGGCATGGCAATGAGCTCAAAGTATTTTGCTTTAAACATGTCCTCCATTTAGTCCTCATAGCATGTCCCTCTAAGAGACTCCTGTCTCCAGGGGACACTGTCGCTTGGATTTGAAGGTGTCCCTTCATTAGACCTGCACACAAAATGCACAAAATAAGAAACGTCTATTGTTCCAGTCATATATTTTGTCATTTTAGTTTTCTTGAAATCTCGTCTCGTGATTGTGAGCCCAATATCGTGTCCCGTCACACCCCTACCAGGAAGAGAAAATTATGCCGTTAGAGAATGTGAACATAGTTTTTGTCTCTCCAATAATTGGATCGTCGATGTTTTGTTAAAGTTGTACAATTCTTAATTTTGGCCAGTTGAAAAAAAGGATTACTGCAGATATATGTAAGAATCTGCAAATTATTGAGACTAATGGAAAAGTGAAAAAGATCTGGACACATGTACCCACTCGTTTTCTAAAATGTACTTTTTTTTTTTTTTTTTTATAACATTTGTTTTGAACTACAGTCTGAAACTCACGTGGTCATCTCTATTATTTGACAGGTGATCCCATAAAGGAAGTTGTTCACAGCCCTCCGTGTGAAGTGTCCGATATTTACCAGAACACCGTTTCTTCTTTTCCTTCCAGTTGTTTAGTTGTGATGCTGCTGTGAGAACTGGCCCCCCCGCCGCCCTCTGTGCCTCCTCGGTTTCCCGGCCCAGCTCATGCTGGTCACTACACCCCCGTCACAGGGGCGCTGACACCACCTCTCCTTCCCGACCAGCTCGCCACGACCATGAACTCCCACAGCCGACAAGGTAAGACGGAGAAAAAAATAGTATCACAGCCACAACTTCTTCGCCTGGACATGGAAAAGCCTCGGGCTTTTGGAATCAAGGGTAACATTTGGCGGCGGGGATTATGGTCACGATGACGATTTTGCGCAGCAGGTGTTCACGTTGATTCATTCGTCGCAGAGATTATGATTTTTAAACCCGAGCCCCGAAACCTTAATGTGTGTGAAACTGTTAACTGCAGTTACGTTACAGCCTGTGGCAGCTATTCGTGGATTTTTTTTTTTTTTTTTGCAGACACAAGTTGTGAAGTGACAAAAAGCAAGAGTGCCAATAAAAAAAAAAAAAAAAACTAAAAGAAAGCAGCGGTATGTCCTCTTTGAAACCGAATCTGAAGAGTTCAGGGAGGTCTGACGCTTCGCCGAGCGTAGCGTTTGCTGTGAACAAACCTTTTTCCTTTCACCTGAAAGAGAAGGAGCGGTGGTGTGGGAGGAACCGGGTCCGCTGTCCTCTGTGGCATCAATTCAAGGGACAGTTTTCTTGTGAATTCATCTTTGCTTTTGTGTGTGTGTGTGCGTGTGTGCGCGCACATCACTCTTGGTACCTTTTCTTCCTCTGGCTTTACTTTGAAACTATCTAAATCCTGCCCTTGGTACCTCAGATGAAAGCATCAGTGAAAGAGATGAGAACACTCTTTATATGCATCTGTTATACTGACTTATTGTGAATGTGTTTAAAAATCTATATATTTTTAGCACTTTCAGCCCGTTCTTTCAGTGTATTTCTCCCTTTATAAATAACCAGGTTGTCAAATTACCCTGAAAATCATGCATCTTGTACGGTATGTGTGTGTGTTTTTTTTTTGGCTTTGTTTTTTTTCTATCTATTTTGTGCACTATTGATGTTTTTATTGAAAACCTGTGGTCTGGAAAGTCTGGGATTGCTGATTGTGTCCTGCTTCTGTTCACATTCCTCTTTTGGGGGACACTTAAGGAAATTGCAACTAAATGTCAGTGTCAGTTTAACACAGGAACTCTGTTTTAAAGATCCAGCTTCAAGTCAAAAGGTTGTGACTTGACTGCATTTGGGAATCCACTTTAGCTTCTTTTTGATGGAAGATAATGGCAGCAGAAAAAAAAATGAACATGGTTCAAAACTTAATGACACTAGTGTTGTGGGTGGAGCATTACATTAGAAAGCCATGTCTTGTGGTGTCTTTTTTTTTTTTTTTGGTAGCAGATGCACTTACATCTTTGTGCTTTGTGACTCGTGTCACGATCAAGTATTCCAGTTCCTGCTTTCTGCGGTGTAAATGTCAGCCCCTCCACAGATGCACGCTGTTGGCTCATGGGGCATTTGATAAGCTTAGAGGAGGAACAGAAAAGCCGAAAGGAAGAAACATTTAGCGCCTTGTAATCAATGTTTTATATCAGACCAGCCCGGTCGCGGGAACATTAACTGATGAAGACGCTCAACGTCACCATCAGGTGTTTGAATTGTGGCAGGAAGTGGAGTTCACCAAAGAATTTGAACTTTCTTAATGTGGGATGGAATCCTTAACCACCACATCCTTCCTGGTGTAACACACTGTCAGCCAACTGGCTTTGCAGACGTATTACTCAGCACAGTGGTTTTCCAGAACAATTGATTAGCTGCCAACACACGTCTAATAATTTTTGAGCAAGCCTGTGTTGTGACTTGTTTGATGATGGAAGCATTTTTTTTTTTTTTTCCAAATAGCACATCATTCTGACTGGCCACCGTCTCCCAGGACGCTCGGCGGGAAGCTTCTAGCTTTGGTCGTGACTTCCATGTTAATGTTTGTTTCTTCTTGAATAATTAAAAAAAGGGATTGTGCATTTGACCTCATTCTATGAAAGCTACTCATGTGGTCCTTTTCCTCCTCGTCACTCACCGTGACATAAAGCTGGATTTACCTCGGCTGAAGAACCGGGACGAACAAAAGCCCGATTGTGGGCTCCGTCCCCGTTGTGCTGGGGTCGTCTTGCTCACATTGAGCAGATTGATGTCATGGCCATTGATTAATTGTGGCTGTCTTCAGGGTCTTGTGTGCCTCGATGTCTGCTCTTGGCATCTGCTTATTTCTCTTGGTGCCATGTGGCCAGTCAGGCCTGCGTCAGCGGTTGTTTCAGATGGTCACACGAAGGCCAAATGCTGGAACAGGCCAATACATATCTCTGCTTTCTTAGTTCATCTTCTTTCTTCTTTCATTAAAAGCCTTGTGTTATGTGAGTGGAACATTGGGAGGAGACCCCGTTTCCCTCTTTCATTACTTTCCTCTTCTGAAAAGGTTTGCTTCTTTTTAATATTGTTTCATGATTGCCAATTTTTGACATGTTTGTCTGCTTTTTTATTGAGTCACTTGCTGATGCTTTCATGGACAAAAGTTCCATTTCAGTGTAAAGAAAAAAAAAAAGGTTTTTTTGGGGTTATAATTCCACGTTATCCTAGTTTGGAAACATGTTGCTTAAACTGTGGCAACTGTTCTACCTCACATGAACACTTTTCAGTGGTTAAATCTCTTAAAACTACTACTGCTCTTCTAACTATCCCAACCGTTTCGTCCGTCTGACTTTTCCTTCGTGTTTTGGAGTTCAGAACGAGTCCCTCTCTTCTCAGCTCGCCTCCTGTTCGCAGTTCATTTTCTCCTTGTCGCCCTCTGGTCTGTGCAGCACCACTGAGCCCTTTTTCCACATATGACAAATCATCGTTTCCTATTCTCAAACCACCATGTTAGAGCACTGAAGCACCTTTCTGTCTAATACTTTTTTTTTTTTTTTAAACCTGGGTGGTGAAAGCTGGCATGTTGACTTGCTACTTCGCATTTTGGAGCTGGGACTTTACGGCCTTGGAGGTGGAGCGAGAACACACGCACACACACACACACACACACACACACACACACACCCTCAGAAGGAAAAGAACCTCTCATCTTCTCACCCTCCTCTCCCCGGCTGCAGTAATCGGTGGCGGGTCCTGGCTCAGGGAGATCTTGCGTCAATAAATCGTCATGCGCCGCGACTCCCCGGGCCTGGAACGCAAACAGAGAGGGGCCGTCTGCTACTGGAGGCCTGGTGGAGCTCGTTAAAAACACTCGGAGGCCTGAGCAGTTCCACCAGAATACTGCAATAAAAAAAAAAAAAAAAAAAAGCAAATGGTGGATTTTGTAGGTGTGCGCTGACCCTTGGCGCCTCCTCTTGTCTTATCCGAGATGCTGTAGTTGCGGCTGGCTGACATTCAAGCTGAGTTTTTCTTCCCTGCTTGTGTGTGTGTTCCCAAAGTGAGGCAAAAGAAAACTCTTCTCCCTTGTGAGTTTTGTCATAGATATCTGAATTTCCCTTTGGATCTTTTTTTTTTTTTCTTCTTCCTTCTTCTTTTTCATTTTTGGCCCATTCTCCTGTTCCCGTTCCATCTTCTGAATATATTTTATTTACTCCATTTGCATACGCCTGCTCATACATTTCTCTGTCTTCAAATTAACTCTCTCTCTCACACACACACACACACACACACACACACACACACACACACCAGAAAGAGCAGAGTCTGTTTTTTAAAGTAGCTGGGTGGTGTGTGGGGGATTACAGTTGTCACTCACTTGTCTGAGCAGTGCAGTGGAGTACAGAGTACACCGAGCTGCCACCCGTCATATTTTATTTATTTTAAGATAGCCACATGAACTCCCGGCATATCTCTACCCGTTCATTTCATTCTGCATTAATTCTGTCAACTCTTTTAATTTTAGCACAACTGTAAAGAAAATATGACAACAAGAGAATCACACCTCCTCACTTTCTTTTTTTTCCGGTCCGCCGATCCGTGGCAGATGGTTGTGAATAATTCACGACAAGATTTTTGGGGATGACCGCAGCCATGTGTAGATTTTATTCTGTATCATGGAGGAGGAGAGACGGGGCTGAGTGTAAACAGCTTATAAGGTTGATGTTTGTTGTGTGATTGAAGCGTCTTTGGTCAATTTGATTTAATTTAACTTTTTATTCTGAATCCTTTTGTCACCTCTGATTCCAAAAGCAATGCTGATTGGACTCAGTCACTTAGGCCGTTGTTTCAGAAAGGTTTTGCGTTTCTTGCCGGCCACTGCAGGCTCTTCTTCTCTGTTTTTATCATCTGTTCATATTAATTCCTCTTCTCAAAATCGGGAAGTGCTACCTCCGTTTCTGCTTGCCATCTCAGAGTGTGGTGATGTGATACATTTGAGGAGGTTCTTGTCGTATTGGGGATTATTTCCATTCTGGGTCAGGTTTCCTTTCACCTTCATTTAAGCCTCAATATTCCACGCAGATGGAATGAAAGGCAGCTGAGGTGCACTTTAGGCAGTCACTTCTCCAATAGCAGTCTTTTTAAAGTTCTTCTTCTCGCCCTTTCCTGCCTTCTGTCACTCTAATTTCTGTATCTGTTTTATCCCCCCCCCCCCTTCCTTTTCCGGCACCCAGTTTTAATCAGTCGCGGTAATAAGGACTCTCAGTGGGAGCTATCAAAAGCCTGCAGTGGTGGATTAGAGACGACCGGCTAGTGTCTGGGCCGGGCCACTGGAAAGTGGAGCGTAATCTTCAAAAAGGGAGAGCTTAACACCTGCCGGTCCGCGCTGATGGAGCCTCATTTGCGGAGGCCGCCGTCGCAAGGAAGAGGCTGGCGGTGTTAATTGACGCTTTAGTTGGGAACGTTTTGAAAGTTGTCAGGAGATGACTGAAGTCCACCAAGGCGAGAGGCGAAACGAAGTGGAGAGGAGCTTATTGAGGAGGAGTTATTAAGAAAAAAGTGACGGCGCTCGCTGGATGTGCGCGCGGGGAGGCTCACCACCGCCGCCGCTATCTAGTGATTTGCCCAAAAGGAGCTGGAGGGGCACAATGGCGCTCTCTGCTATCTGCGCTCGGTGGCTGTTATTGTTATTTCTCCTTGGCTCTGCAGAATATTTCCGTGCGTCGAGATGGATCAGAAGGAGAGCTGAACCCGACTAAACAGAGGAGGCTTTTTGGGAGGACAATGGAAGCTGCTGTGGATAAATTAGATTACTGCTTCATTATTGTCTTCCTCTCCACAGTTTTCCAGAATATTCCATTCGCCTAATCTCATTGTCAGATGAAACAAGTGTGCAATGTGGCCCTGGGAAGAATTTATTAAGCATTCAAAGCTTTGCTTCTTGCAGGAAGAGAGGCTCAGAATTAAATTATGGGTTTTTGTGCTCAAACTGCGATGCAGTTTTGTTTCTAATAAACAAAGATGATTACATAATTAGATAAAGCTTTTATGGCTGCTTTGGCAGCTAAATTAGACAGTTTAACAATAACTTACCTTTTTGTTTCTTCCTTCTTCCTTGTTGATGCAGACTTAGCTTCTGCACAAGCACTGTTGCTTGGTGGGAGAACATGTAATTAAAGCTCAGTGGGTTTTTACAGGGGTTGATCTTGTAATAGAGGCCAAAGATAGAAATTCTGCTCTCGCATTGAGCTGACACAGGACAGAGATGGAGCCATTAACATGTGACGCTTCCACACAGCTGTCGGAACAGCCCAGATGTCCAGTCTGCCATGGATAGGGAGATTAAGAATCCCCAAGACCTCAAAGATTAACCTCTGAGGATTCACATCTGCTGTGGAGCTTACAGCACAGTGAGTGTTCGAAGGTCCCATCACCCGCCCAGGGTCTCTGCCCGGCGAGCAACTCCACCACAGCGAGGAGGAGAAACCAGCCCCGCTCTTGGTTCTCATGATTCGGGGCGGTCCGGGTTCAAAGGGGGACAGCGGGGAGGAGGGAGGCGGGTCAGGTGGGTCTCTGAGGATGTAATCCTCCTGCTTCTATGAACAAAACAAAATCAAAAGTTCCCAGCAGTTACACAATCCCTGTTAGGAAGGGCTCAGTGCACCCTGGGTCTCCCAGGGCAGAATGAACTTTTCCAGGCACTAATCCGAGGATAAGCCCCAAAACAGAGGCCTTCGAGCTCCGCTGTGTGCCGCACTGTGCTAAAATGCATGAAATGCCCCAGCGAGCCGCGGACGGTGATTGGCTTCGCCGGCAGGTTCGTACTCGCCGCGCCGCAGCAGTGATTCCAGGATGCAGACCGTGGCCGCCAGGAGAGCTGTTAAATTCAGAAAATGTATCTTTCGGCCTTTATGTTCTCAGAAAGAGTTGTTGGCTCTTCAGACTGACACGTTTTCATGGATCTTTAATCAATTATGAATGATTCACCAAGCCTCCTCCACATAACACAGCATACAGCAGGAATACACAAAGATCTCAGCTCTCACTCTTTAGGTCTGTATGTAGATGTAATGCTGCTGGCCTTTAATAAATAGCACTTTCAGACATTTCTGCACATTACAAAGGAATCATTTTTATTTATTTATTTTTTTACAGAATTTTCCTTTCATAGCACCGTGACCCAAACTGGGATATCAGCACCTCACTGCTAGCATGTTAGCATTAGCATTTGCATGCTATCACCTGCAAAGTGTAAAAATGATAGTTTTTGGACATTTCACTGTATTTTGCAGGAAATATCATGAAAATTGCCTTTATGCTGAGGTTGTAGTTTAAACATTTAAGGGTATGAATTTGTATATAAAAGTCATAGCCTACTATTTATCCAGTCCGACCCAGTCAAGATGACATGGACCACATGTGGCCCCTGAAATAAACGACTACTGATTTAAGAGCTCTACCTTGTCAGGCATGGATTTATCAAGCATTTCAGCAGCAAACCTATTTTCCACTTTTTATATTTTATATTCTCTCCTCTTGTAACGTTCAAGCAGTCCATCTCACAGTAGCAGTTAAATCTCTGAAGCTCTTACATAGGTTGGTTGGTTGGCCTTGTGTTTGGGCTGCACAATATCAGGTGAACGTGCAATCTGCAATCATCTTGTCGTAGCATGTTGCAATTCAGTTGGTCCCTATTTTACACCAGTTGTGCATCCCCGCCTCGCGGTTTTGCATTTGGTGAATTTCATGTCATTAGTCCTTCTTTGCAAATTCACCCATGATTAAAATTGCCAAGTCTGAGATTTGCCAAGTCGGGTAATGCATTCCAAGTTGAAGGTGTAAAAACTTCAGTTCTGAGTCCTTGAAAATTCACCATAATGAAACAAAAGCCTCTTGCTTCAGCGTCATTTCCATCTCCTTTCCGAACCAACACATACTGCAGCTCTCAGCTGGCAGCAGTTGCATTAAACTCAGGATTGGCAGATTGACTGACACGTTGAACGTCTTTATTGACGTGTCCTCAACTCTGCTTTTCTTAGCAGGACAGCGTTACCGACAGCATACCAAACAGCATTTCATATATGGAATTTCTTTGTGAATTAAGTCAGTTAAAGATATCAAGTCACAACCATTGTGAAGATTTTATTTGGTTTCTATCACATTATTTCTTTTAAATCATAATTTGTGAACAGGAAGAAGGTGTGCTTGGAAAATATTTCCTCCTCCCGACTCCTCAACCACGTGGCGCTGCTGACCTGACCTTGGTGGAAAGTGGTTGTGTCTTTGTTGCAGGAAGTTGTTTGTGGTTAAAAATCAAACCTGGCGGTCTCGGCTCGGTTGAATCCTGTGTGAAATTTAACTATTAAGTGACACTGTCTGCCCTGAGCGCTCCTCTGACAGAGGCTGTGTTTGTTTCCTCCTCGAGCAGGCGGCAGTGGGGTACTGTGTCACGACTCCAGTGCAGTGGGCGGTTTTGGCCTCTGGCCCGGTCAAAAGATTGCATTTGAATCTTCTCTCCACTTGATCCCGACATCCACTCATTGCATTTGCTTAGAATGGAAAGCAATTCATCCCTTTTGAGACTCGACATTTGACATTTTCTAAGCAGCGGCAGCAGCACAGGATCCCCTGTGAACCGTTGAATTTACTCTATAGCGAGAGACTCGTCCAATTTTCCCCCAAGTGTGTTATGACTAAACTTTCCTGAGGTAGTGGAAGACCGTTTTAAACCAGGAGTTTTTTTCTGGTTTTATAAGTCGGTTCCAACTGGGGAAATCAGGGTGTTTGAGTGAATGTGCTGCGTTCCTCTCCGAGCCTTCCACTCAGCAAGTCTTTTGAACTCCTACCGCTCCACTGGAGCTGCTCTCCTGCCAAGAGCAGACTCCCGTGGCCTGCACTTGGCAACTCACATGTGTGAGTGTGTGTGTGCGATTTAAATGCCTTTTTAGAAGGAAAAAAAAAAAAAAGAAGAAGGCTTGCCCTCTTTGCAAATATCTCTTAAAGAAGAGTTACAGGTGATCTCTCAGAATTCAGGAACACACACAACCAGGTTTACATCTCTTTTTGTCTTCATGTAATGTAAATGAAGACACATTGATTTATTGTGCTGTTGAGATATATATTTTTTTCGAGTTTATTTTACAGACCAGTCCACTTGTTACTTCCAGTGTAGGAACCCACAAGTTTGAGGTTATTATCTCAGTGTTTTGGATAAACAAGCCTGCTATTTTGGATCTGGAGTGATAAACGAGTGGGGGCGGCTGATGTGCACAGCGCCAAGCTCTTGCTTCAGGTATATTTAGCGGCGCAGAATGAACTGTACAGACCATCTGGAGTTTTAAACATTTACGATTCAAACCACACAAAGTGGGCTGTACGCTTGTTTTCCGTATCAGTTCTTGAGAGCAGAGCGGGGGTAAATAATAGAGGATGAAACCTAAGCGGAGGGACTGAGGTGTTAGATGTGTCACAGTAGATCTTTTGGGCCAGCCTGTGCTCTGATCTTTGGTTAGCAATGAGGTCCTCTGCTTCACAATGGCAGGAAGAGCCAACATCAACGGATCAAACTCATCAATGTTGGAACTTTTCTGATACTTCCTGCCTCATATCCAGAAAAAGGCCTGAAGGACGGTGAGCAGCTTTCAGGGTCTGTATTCATAATGAATGTGAGATCAATCCAGCTTTTGCTCTTGTGGAGGTTTCTATCCCTCCTAAGCTCACCTGAGCACTCCTGCATACTATTGTCACGACTCAAAGGTCCCCTGGGAAACGGTGGTAATGGCTGCTCCTGTGATTGCTTTTCGTACACAAACACACCACGTCCACAATTAGTATTGCTTCAGCATTGCCAAAAAACAGGGTAGTATTTATTCATTCTTCTCTAAAACTTCTCAGCATTGGAGTAAGAAACTAGCATGCTATATTTCAGGTGACCTGCGTTGCTCTGTTGTGTCGTCATATTTTGAAAACAATTCAAATAAATTTGAAATGACTGCAGTCTGCCACTTTACAGTCTGTCTGAAACAAGAATGTCCTCACAAAATATACTTTGTTTTCAATCATTCAGCTCGAAGAAAGTCTGAGCTGCACAATCTGCATCCTTGAGCGCAGTTTGTAATTTGACGCCAGCCTCATGGCCTTGTCACTCTCGAGACCATGAGGCCTCATTTTCCTTGTCACAAAGACGCTGTATTTGTATAGAAATGTTTTAAGGCCCAAACAGGAATGTAGTAATAAGTCCTCTCATCCCACAGTGTGATCAACCCTCCTCACACCTGTGTTTGGTGGCTTTTCTCTGTAGGGGTTTGCATGTTTCTCCCTGTGCATATGTGAGTTTTCTATGACTTGAGTTTTCATCAAGATGTCTCATCAGAATCTCCAGTGCAGGGAATAACGTTACCAAGCCGCCCACATGAGGAATTCAGCACACCAGAAAACTTGCATTAGAAATTCTTCCAAGATCACCGAGTTCAGTGGAACTCGTCATCAGTCACAACCTGCATGAAAGCTAGGCTTGTCGTCCTCCCCGCTTTGTAATTTACCAGACTTTTCTTACCACCATTAGCATAATGTATCAGGCTCATTTCTCCGGCTTCCACGCGCAGTGGCCTGTTAGATGAATGGGAGTTCTGCGGCGCGCTGTGCACTTGATAGCAGCTAGATAAATGAGGCGGTGTGAACGCGCTTGTTGAATAAAAAATATAGCTTGCCGTGACCTGCGATTTTGTAATCTTCGTCACTAAAATGAATTGTCAGAAAGGCTAGGCTCTGATGGATTTGCCCTTTCTCTTTCAGCGAGTTGATTCTGTTTGCCGAACGGCTCGGCGGACGGGGTCGTGTGCGCCGCGCCGAGGTGCGCTCGGCTCGAGATGTTACGCAACAATCAGAACGACAGGTTTTCAATTCAGTGGGGGAATAAATGCAGAATTAGTGCAAAAAAATGGAGGTCTGTCAACTTCCCCGCGTCTGTGCTCCTCCCGAAATGTCAGCGGCGGTTAGCTCAGGCTAAACTCGCTCCTCTTTGTCAACCTGACTGTGATTCCGCCTTTTGTGTCGGCGTCCATCAGGCTCACTGTCGTTCTCACACGATTGCACCGGGGGAGCTAACACTCTAATGAGCATCCGTTGCAACGGCAGGCTTGAGTGGCGAGCATTCCCCTCGCATGGAACGCACGAGGAAGATGCTGGAACATCGTGTACTACACGCAAACGCCGGGTCCGCCGTGGGAATGTTTATTTGACCTGACAAAGACGCACTCTGGCAGGGTTGTGTTGGACCGGACAATTGGATGGTTTGTAGCAAACACACTGGGTGCAGAAAGCGACACTTGGACGACGGCGCTCGCCGCAGCATTGTGGAAGGTAATGTGTTATCATGACGGATAGACAGACAGGTTAGGAACCAGTTTAACACACAAAACACTTCTAATTTAAAATCTATAGAAATACTAAATATGAAAATCAATATGCTGTACAGAGATTTAAAGGATCCAAGTGACCTCAAGTGATCTCAACAGGCCTGCATGGAAAAACTGCTGAACAGCATAAATGGCACAGAAATCCAACGGATCAGTTCCAATGTGATTGTGACTGCGACCCCCTCTGAGTCGTGCCGTCTGAGGCCAGGGGGACAGAGCCGTTCCTGAGGTGTGTTTGTGGAGGCAGTTCAGAGGCAGCAGCCTGGGAGCTGACACACTCCTCTGCCTGATCAGAGGGTGCCGAGTGTCATCCAGCATCCAGGATGGAATCTTCTCCAGACTCCAGCTCTGAGCTCAGTTCAGTGTAAAGGGACAACATCTTCGGTGCTGTTGTTAAAAAAAACAAACAAAAAACAAAACGTTCTGAACCAAAAATGCTAAAACGGCAACATTTTCCCGTTAACCATTTGTAGTGTGAAAACTCCTTACTTTAGCCTGCAAAAACGAGAAACGTGTTCCTTCCGTATGTTGCGAGAAAACAATGTCAGTTGTTTGAAGCAGCCTGTTCTTGACACATCAGTGCACATAGCTTTTTTTCTCCTGTGATGTCCGATTACTTTTGGGTCATAGGTGAGAAATCTGGAATGTTTATAAAACGGAACATGCCCCCTACTGGCAGAGTGCAGCACCACTGATGACCTTTCCAGGCAGATTCCAGACCAATCGCAGAAAAAAGTCGAACGGTGACGGTAACTTGAAGACAAGAAAAGAAGGAAGTTGAAGATATTTACTTTGAAGTGATTGTTATAAAGAGACACTAAGGAATAGGTGCTCCTGTTTCTTTATCTCAACTCTCAGTGGAAGAAGTTTGTGACGCCAACCACCAGGAAATATGACCTGCATTGTCTCATGATGTTCAAATCTTATGAAAAGCAAACATTTACTTAAAAATGGAGACACCTGACTGACTGTGGACAGACTGGCTGCTGCAGCTTCAGCCACGTGTGTGTAGCCTCAATATCCACAATGCTCTCCTGCGCGCTTCTCAGACATCAACAATAGTAGGAAAAAAAAACCACGTTGGTCCAAAGGATTAATTAACGGGCAGAGAAGGGGGACCATTAATGCTTTTCATCTATTTTCGGACACTATTAATAGCCACCAGTTATCTGTGCGCCCCAGTGTTTTCCTCCCTCTCAAATGTATTTTATTTAGAGAACAGAGGACATTTTGTTGCAGATCTAATGGGGCCCCCTGTCCCCTTTTGTCCGCACCAGACGCTCAGTAGCCTCATGCCAAAACACAAATAAACAAACTGCATCAGAGTGCAAACTCGGCTGTGCGATCCCCCGCCGCCTGTGTGATGCTCGTTCTCCACCACAGAGGGGATTACTCTGGCATTAAAGTTAATTTCCAAGTTTGTTCTCAAGTAGCGCAAGCAAAAACGGGTCCAGGAGAATTCTAGCTGCTGCCAACCAGGATAACAAGAGGCTCCCATTTCAATATTTATGGTTGTTTATAGCTGGTGAAGGTTTGCTTTGTGCTCCTCGTGCACTATACAGCACTAGACCTACAGATGAGAATCAAAGCAGTCGACTTCATTGAGTCGACTCAATGAAGTTAATTCCTCTAATAACATCCACGATGATCGAAGACGGCTCCTAGATTACAACGCATTCGTCACATGTTATTCAGATGTAGAGATGTCGTTTAAGGCAAGATTGCAGACTGTAACGCAAATCTAAGACCAGGTCCAGGTTTGCTAATTTAACAGGAATAATTAAAGGAATTGAAATTACGCCTTCGATTTTGACGGATAATTTTGATTTTTCTCACATAAATAAAATGCGTTTGCAAGTAATTAATGATGAAATCACTTTGAGGTGTAAAACTGTCCAAATAACTACTCCAGAATTTGTATGTAACAAATACAATTTCATTTGATGCCTCAGTCCCGCAAAACTCCTTATAAACGGATTGCAAATGTCTCATATAACACCGAAGTG